>NW_006991189.1:103293-128460 GCF_000164805.1 Carlito syrichta | reverse complement strand
CGTGGCTCGCCCGAGCAGGACGGCTCCTGCTTTGCGCGGGAAAAAATAACAATAATAATAACGAAAAGGGAATCAAAGTAAAGTGGCTGCGGCGCATGAAAGGGTTGTGCCGGCCGCCGGACGTGGCGCGTGTCGCGCGCGGGGCGCCGCGGGTGGGGTCTAGCCCTGCCTCCCCCAGCGCCCCGCCCGCAGTCCCGGCGCACCCGAGTGCCGGCCTCCGGATCGCCCCCGTGGGTGTTCTCCCCCGCCTATCCTCGTGGGGGCGCCCTCAGCTCCTGCCCTCTTTGTTCTTCACAACAATGGCCAAAGGGGCATTGGTCCCCCAAGGGCCAAGGAAGCCTCCTTCAATAGGAGTTTCCTGTCTCTTGAAGTGGGCCACCGTGGGCCTGGTTTAGGCCTGGTCCTTGCCGGGTTTGGGGGTTTTTTTGCAACGGCCCGGGGTGAAGGGATGAAAGGGACGAGGAGAAATGAGCTGAGAAACCAAAGCGCGCGTCCCTGAGTGTTGGGGGTTGGGGGGCCATGGGAGCCACGGCTCTGCAGCCCTGATTGTGAGGGCAGTTCCCTGTTACAACAGCCCCAGGGAGTGAGGTGTCAGTCCAGCCTCTGCCCAACCCAGAGGAATTCAACACTAGGGCCCAGTTCTAAGGCACGCAGACCCCAGGAGCCCCCATGGGCGATCAATCCACCGTGGCAAATGGTTTCCTCACTTTCCTCATTTGTGTTTGTTTTGAAATACAATTGTACCCTCACTGGGCTGCACAGTTGCTACTGAAACGGTTCAATAGGTGAGAGAAAAAGAAAACATGATTAAGAGCGAGCATTTATCTTCATTTATGTTGTTTCAAAACTACACGTAATTCTCCATCCGTTTTAAAACTCTTATTTTCAAACTAAATGTTAAGAGCGCCAAGATTTGGAACCGTGCTGTTGATTTTTAGAATTGCTTTAGTCCATGATGATCATATAAATAAATAAGGCACTGCCTCGTGGAAAAGTTTATCTTGAATCGCTGAATTCACGTCTTTAAAACCCCTCTTTGCTGTATCCAACTTTCCTTTTACAACATGCCCAGTTCTCCTCTTCCCTGGCTTCTCCTACCCCACCACATCTCCATTCATTTCGACATGTCCAGACTCTAGACGTTATTAATGATTTCCTCTGTTTCAAAATTCTATAAAAGAATTTATCTCCTCGGATCCAGAATGTCCCAAAGATTCTGACCGTTCTCCCTCACCATTCTGCCCTCCGTCTAGTTCCCAGGGTTTCTGAGGCGCCTTTGGTCTGCTGTTTCCCAGTGGGTGGGACACCCTGCTAGCTATTGTCTGAGACAACCACATCTGTTTTCACTGCCTCCTGCCAGCAAAGCAGGAGGTGAATCTTGTTTCAGGCAACTTTCAATGAAAGATATCTGTAACTTGTTCAGGGGAAGGGATGTGCAGAAATTCAACCAACGTTCTTAAGAATGGTTTTCATTCTTAAGAAATAATGTCCAAGTCAGATGCAATCTCTGTCAATGCTTTTGAAAAGTGTGTGTTGCACAGAGATGAACTTGTGGTTAGAGATCATTCAACAAACACCCACTGAGCGCCAATTCTTAAACACTTCTGGATGGGGAAAGAAATGAGAGAAGATATGAGAGAGTCATAGGCCCTGCTCTCACAGAGCTTACCACCCCAAGTCTGGGTTATAAAATATCAGCGCAGGTAAAACAAGGTAAAAGGTGATGTTGGCAACCTGATGGGAACACAGGTACTTTCTTCTAGCGCTGACAGGTGTGTAATTTGATACAACCTATTTGAAGGGAAGTTTGGCACTATTAATTAATAATGTGCATATTCTGTGACCCAACACTCCATTTTTTGGAATGCAACCTAAAGAAGCAGGCGTACACAAGCTCAACATGTATAAGAATGTTCATTGCAGAGTTTTGGTAGTTCTGCAATTGAAAACAGCCTCACAGCCATAAGTAGAGAATGGCTAACTGTTACATCTGTCTTCTGGAATATTAGGCAGCAGTAAAAAAGAATGAAGCAAGTCTATATATGCTGAGATGTAATAAGGTCACCAAGATACACTATTAATGAAAAGAGTAATTTGCAGATCAGTAGTTACTATATGGTACTATTGATGTAAAAACAAAATAAGCCTATAACTTTCTATAAGTAAAAATGCATGCATAAATGGACAGAAAATGTAACCTGGAGGACTTGTCAAGAAGGGCTTTAGTCATGTCATTATTCATATCCACTCATAACCATTGTTATGATATTTGAAATGCTACAAAATTAGAATTGATGTATATATTGCATGGATAACTAAATACAGCTAATAATTTAAAAACAATTAATAATGTGTAATGAAAGTCACAAATAGAATGCTACAACAAATTCTAAAGGGAAAACAGAATTTTAGACGGGAAGGGAGGGAATTGTAGTTGGCTTCATAAGGAACGTAGCAGAATTTGGATGGAGACGGGGCATGAGAACACGGCAGGTAGAAGAATGCTTGGAGCAGACACTGTGCTCTAGCTACCTTCTCCTCTTTCCTCAACATATATATGTCGACTTCCTTTAAAGGCTGAGAGGCCTGGCCTGGCCTGCCAAGGTTCAGGCTGAAGAATGAACTAACAAAACACTTTCAGTTTCTTTCACTGCTATGATCTATGAATGTCTTAAATTAGGTGTTTAGAAGGAAAAAAAACAAGCCAGTAGAGAAGAATATTAGTTCTAATATGATACAGGAAGGTGGTATTTTTTGTTTGTTTTTGTTTATTTGGTTTCGTTTTTTTGGGGGGGGTTGTTTGTTTTTTTGAGTTGGGGGTCTCACTCTGTTTCCCAGGCTGGAGTGTAGTGCCAGGATCATGGCTCATTGCAGCCTCCAACTCCTGGGCTCAGGCAGTCCTTCTGCTTCAGCCCCCTGAGTAGCTTGAACTACAGGTGAGTGCCACCACGCCTAGCTAATTTCTTAATTTTTTTTGGAGATAAGGTCTCACTATGTTTCCCAGGGTGGTCTCAACTTCTAGGCTCAAAAACAATCCTCCTGCCTCAGCCTCCCAAAGTGCTAGTATTATAGACATGAGCCACTGCCCTTGGCCAGAAGGTGATATTTTTTAAAGGAATGTAATGAAATATTGAAAAATGGGGAATTTTTTTTTCTCATGGGTGCACACTGGGGTGTCTGTTGGGAATTAGGTTGGAGGGAAAGATAAGTGTTTGAAAAGATAATTCATCTCCAAAAAAATCACAAAAGGAAACTCAAAATGCTTTTGAAACAAAATATGTATTCATTCACATTTTTAAAGAATTTTTATTAAATATCAGCTATGTACCTAACACTATACTAGGTGCCATTGGGGAGTAGGGGTGAAACATGCAACAGAGAAACAGCCCAGACCAGAGTTCTACAATCTGGAATAAGGGAGCTGCATCTAGGGCTGGTCTCACATAGAGTGTGTGCCATGGACTAGTCATTCAACAACTACTGCCCCTTCTGAGCCACACTTTTCAATGTAGCTAAAATTGGTAAAGAGGGTACTATGTGATTGATCACTCCAGTTTATTTCAGTTTAGGTTATCATTTTTTGAAATTCAATGATTCCAGCATTGCAATGATTGTGAATTCCCAAGCTGATGGAATTTAGAGAATATAGAATTAGGCTTGGGGTCAGAGTTTGGGGGGGAGGGTTCCAAAAGTGCCACGCCTGGGGAAAACAAAAGTATTTGCTGTCATGAGGGTTCAAAGTAGATTGTTGCTCCCGGATTTTCCTTGAGTAAAACTGCCATTTCCACCCTTTTACACTAGCTCCTAAGGTCAATGTGGGAAATGAATGTGACTGAGTTTTAGACCCCATGTTGTTCTACACACAACTTTAAGCACTATAGTATTGTCGTAGCTGATTTTGAAATAGAAGGACCAATAGGCAGAAATACGCCCAAGAAAATGTCAGACTGCCTTCCGTGAAAAGTTCTCTATAATGGTTTTTGTGTGGAAATAAATCATAACGTTTATTCAATGTCTACTACCTCCCCGGCAGTATTCCAAGCACCCTATATATATTAACTCATTTAATTCTGACAACAGGCCCATAGGTAGGTACCATTACTATACCAATCTCACAGAAAAGAAAAAGGAGATTAAGAACATGCCCAGAGCCACCACGCAAGGGACTCCAACCCAGGCAGCCTGACTTCACAGACCTACGTCCTTATGCTCCTGTGGTAAGAACAAGGCACTCCTAGCTTTTCAGTGATTCTCAGACTATGCTCATTTTAATATTAGTGCATGCAAATTTTGCTTTTCGAAACTCCTTGTTTATATCACCATTTTATCTGACTGTAACAAATGAAAGATAAAGAATATGAGATTGCGTCACATAGCCCTGTACTTTAAACTGCCTTGTCACAAAGTATTAAATAAGATAAATTTGGTGGTTTCTCTGAAGCCCTTACTGTTCATTTATCCATCTGGCCATCCATCATACTTTGCCCGATTTATTTGACTGGCATTGCCAATTTGGATTTGGAATGGAGTAAGTAACTCAAGTCAAAATTCTCATGCTTTGACAGAAACGTGTGTGAAAATATGCGTAGACCACCAGCTTAGGGACGTTTACTCTGGCTGATACTGTGATGTTAGAAGACCATATGAGGGGAAAGGTTTCCAGTGAAAACCGGAAAACCTGCTAGGCAAATTCTAAAAGAGCTATGTAACACTTGACCATATTTTTTAACACAGAATTACAACACATGATCTGACTAAAGATTTGGGGGTTGTTTCTGGATATGAAAGGCAGTCCTGATGATAGAGTTTAGATGCCTAAATTTGGGATGTTTCCATGGCAACAGGACACAAGTAGAATAAGATAAAATCAAACTTACCCTGGAACCCAGGCCCTGTGTTCACTGGGCTGGTACTACTAATGGTGTGTATATCAGAATTTTGTAACTTGTATTTTGAGCTGGTTTCACTGCTCAATGAAACCATCAAAATTAAATAGTGGTGGTGGACCACAAAGAAGTAAATTCCAATCACTTATACAATATGCAACATAACTCTTAGGTCAGATGATAATTCACTTGGGTTCCCCATCGGAGTGGTAGACTTCCACATTGAGCAGTCTTATAGAATTTCTTTTTTGTTGTTGTTGTTGTTTTTGAGTTGGAGTCTCACTCTGTCGCCCAGACTGGAGTGCAACGGCTGCTCCCGGTCACCGCAGCCTCGACCTGCTGGGCTCCGGGGATCCTTCCACCTCAGCCTTCCAAGTAACTGGAACTACAGGCATGCACTACCATACCCGGCTCATTTTGATTTATTGTAGAGATGAGGTCTCGCCAAGTTGCCCAGGCAGGTCTCGAAACCACAGGCTCAGGCAATCCACTCACCTCAGTCTCCCAAAGGCGCGGGATTACAGGCTGAGCCACCGAGACCAGCTATAGAATTTCAATGAAGTGATCACCGACTCAAGTGTCCCTTCCTCCTCACTAACCTGAGTTTTTCACCTGGTTGTTTTGTAGCAAACAGCATAGATCATTGTTTTGGGGTGGAAAAAAAGCAGCCCTAGAAACCAAATAAAGCAGGTTTTTCTGGTCCAGTTTTTTTCTTTTCTATGGTTATTGTGGATGATGAAATAGTGACTGCCAAGGAAAGACCCCCTGGATGTGACTTAGTCTACCCCATTGTTTCATCTCTGTGAATGCAAGTGACAGGCGGGACTTAGAAGGAGTCACATTTTGAGAATCCTCAGGGATCACAGCATCTTGCAGGTTGAAGAAGACATCAGAGCTCAGCTGGTGCAGGGGTTCTCGGGAAGGCTCAAGGCAGGAAAGGTAGGGACCAAAGGTGGGGACCAAGCCTTCCAGGTTCCCACATATCTCCCCACTCCAACCAAAACAGCTCCCCTTCCATCTGTTTTAGGTCTTAGCACTCCTGTAAATTTTTATTCAGGCAAAAAAAGGGCCATAAGCTGGTCAGTACAGAACTGGAGTCCCCCTCCTCAGTCCACTGCACCTTCCATTCTACCACCCATGATGCCCCCTGGAGGTTTAGTTGACTTCACCCACAAAGGGGATGATGACAACCCTTCGCTGGTGCAGCTGATATAATGTGCCAGGGTCCTAGGGTTATGGGGGATCCACAGATGCACAACCAGGGAACAACACTGCCTGCCAATGGCACAGAACACTACAGCTGGAGCAAAAGGCCCAAATCACTTGTCCCCACAGGACAACCACTACCTGAAGACCGACAGCAAGGAGGGTAGGGAGGCACAGGCAGGGGGAGGGAGGAAGGAAGAGGGGCCTGAGAACAGCTGCCTCTGCTTCCCGCACAGTCAGTTGGTCTACCTTTGAGAGAGACAACTGGCCCCTCAGTTGCCAGCAGCCATGGATGTCTCTGGAGGCCACTGGTAAATCAAGCACACCAGGGTCTACGGCCCACCTGTTGTCTGGTACTGGAACACTCACCCCCAACTCCCAAGGTACCTCCCCACCCCCTCACCCTTGCGTCCACTCACTCCCACCTGAGAAACTCATCTTGGCTCAGACAAAGGCAGTTCCCTGCTTGGAGAAGTGAAGAAACCTCTGCTTACAACAGTAAACTGTACTACTAATTTGAAAACATTCGATTTGGAGGAAACAGGATAGTTTGCCCACTGTTGCAATTTGTCAATTCTCAAAGAGCAAAAAGACAAGAAGAGACCAGGCTGGACCTGGTGAGGGTGTTGTTTTTATTTTTTTATTTTTCCGTGGAAAAAATAGATTCAGAAAGTCAAAACTGTTCATTTTCTGGTTGACTTTCTTTTTTTATTTTTTATTTTTTGAGTTGGAGTCTCGCTCTGTCACCCAGGCTGGAGTGCAGTGGCATGCTCCCAGCTACCACAGCCTCGACCTGCTGGGCTCAGGCAATCCTTCTGCCTCAGCCTTCCAAGTAGCTGGAACTATAGGTGTGCACCACCATGCCTGGCTGATTTGTTTGTTTTATTGTAGAGACGAGGTCTCGCCAACTTGTCTAGGCTGGTCTCGAACCCGTGGGCTCAGGCAATCCTCTCACTTCTGCCTCCCAAAGTGCTGGGATTACAGGCATGAGCCACCACACCCGGCTTCTAGCTGACTTTCTTCTGGGGTGCATTACTAAGTCAGCTTCAAAGAAAATTAATATTATTTTTATCAATTTCTCATCCAAGTAGTACCACAGGTGGCCAAACATATTTATATTAGAAAATAGCATAAGGCTAATAATGAAGAAACAAACTACAGTATATATCAACAACTTCTGCTTTTCTCTTAAAAAAAATAAAACCATCACTCAGGTTCAACAGAGACAACAAAACCTGTTAAAAAGTCTCAGCACACTGCAGGAGCAGCAAATACCCTAACTTCACCCTGCTTGTGTCTGCCGGTGCTCCGCCCCCCACCACACACCCTCTGCCTCTGAATTACAAAGAACGTGCTGGCAGTTGAGCTTCCCACTCCATGAGATATTTTTTTTAAAGGGAATGATTTGTTATCCAATAGTATAATTTAAATAAATTGGGTTAATGCTTGGTTCTAGCATTCATGGTTGGTTAATTTGGTTAATTTGATTCACGTGTCATTTTGATGAAATTGCATTTGATATAGCTCTTTACATTATAAATTGTTAATGTGTTTAACATATATGACGATAAAATTATTGACTATTCTCATTCACTTAAAGGTGGCCTTGAAAGAAAATGGTTTGGAAAGTATTACTTGTGCTGTAATGATTTGCCCTTGGAGTTCATAAATGGAAGTGTAATAGAGCAAGTGATTTAGCTGGTATTACTGAAAATGGTTTTTACAGCTACAAAATAATGCTAACAAACTATTATTATTTTAATATAGTACTTAGGGTAACACACCAAAATATATTAGAATTCTATTAGGTGTGAGGCTGTCTAAGTTTTTTTTCATATCCTTTAAGATATATTTCTACATATAGTTAATATGTTTATGTTGAATTCCCTTGTTTCCTACCTAGTTTCATTTCATTTCATCTCAATTTATTCTCCCAAAGGAGAGTTTTGAGCTGACAGAGTAAAGATGCTTCACAGCAGTTCTGTCATTTTTCATAAATATTTACAATATAAAATATTCTGTAGCACAATACTACAGATTAGGGAAATATCATAGGGACTGAAAATGAATAAATTTCAGCAATTTAAAAACAGTACACAAGTCCATTAGGAGGTGACACTATGAATTTCATGTTTAAGAACATATGGGAAAACAGTATTTAAATTTTTTTAAAACTCAATTCCATCATTAAAAAACTATAAGGCCTCTAGATTCAAAATAATGTATGTATGAAAGCATTTTGATTTGTATATTTCTGGAAGAATGTTCTCAAAAGAGTACTTTAAAATAAGCTGTCTTGTAATTCTAGATCCTTTGCCATCATCAAACCTCACCTGTGACATACTGGCCTATAATTACAGCTCCCAATCCTCAAATTACTGACTGCTTTCTCTTTTAAAAAACCTTTCTACAGAAGCTTGACTGTAGGGAGGGAAAAAAATGGTCATTTAAATCAGGATGCTGGAGGCTTCAAAGGGACCACCTTGCTGATTGGTTGAGAGCTTGTCATGGTCCTCATCAGTTGACAAGAAATAAAAATGTTGAGAAGTTGTTTGAGGAATAATAAATGGTTCACTGTTTATCAGCTCTTTATACTTGAAAAAGAACTTCTTTGAATAAAAAGAAAATATTGGTCTAAAGAAACCAGACAATTTTGTCTTTATATGATCAGTGTGTTAAATAAAGTTTGCTGTTTCTCAACAAAAGCAGTTTATTCAATAAGGTCACATGCTTAGGATTTTTTCTTTCTTACTTCTCCCTTCTGGGATCACTGTATAATTTTAAATACTGTTTATGGGAATGCCATATGCTGCAGTTGTGCAAATACAGACACACGGAGTTGGATTCTATTATATTAATGAGTTTTATATCATCTCTTGATACAAAATTTTATATTCTCCAATTATCTCAAAATGAGTTCGTTTTCAATGACTCACCTGGTGATGAAAGTTTTTAACACGACATTATTACTCGTTTGTAAAACAGTTGAGCTGTTTCTCCTTGCCAACATTCTCACTTCTAGGCCAATCCACAAATGAGGTTTGTTATGATGTCAAAGTAAAGTGACATTTTCAGTTTCCCATTCAAAATGATGGACTGTGCACATAAGCTTTTCTTTCAAACCCCTCCTTCTCTAGAGCCCACAGGGGAAAAAATGGCAAAGAGGTACAAAGAAAATAAACACTTAAGAACAAAGGGTCAGGTGCTGGTGTTGATCATCAGCAGATGAGGAATTTCAAGAAATTTCCAGAAGATTGAAAGTGCATAGGAACACATGGACAACGTCACAGGGGACGCTACAGCTATGAATAATTAAGAGGGGTCTGCAGAAGGAGGGAAGGGTGAAAAGTGAGCATTCATTGAAGATCTGTTTCCAGAACAACTACATGAATTGTCCTCTCTCCCTCCCCTGCTCCTAACAGTTTCTGTCAATCTGGTGTTTGTCCCTCAAGTGAACAATCTTAGGGTTCCTCTCAATCAAACAACTACAGGGCACATGTAGAATTTCTAGGATGGATATGGCTCCACAAAATAAAGCTCCCTAATTCTGGCATTTAGGGGTTCTCAGTTCCTAACCAGGTACCCTAAAGTGATGTCTGCTAATTGGTATGTCCTGCACATGTACCCAGAGGTCCCCAAACAGGAAGCATGCCTACCAAATAATGATTGAGGAAAGCTCTTATAATAAACTTTGTCCTTCATTCTTAAATATGAATGCATAACCAAAGATCACCAGACGTAAGAAAAGTCAACACGAAAGGGAAAGATTAAAATAAATAAATAGAACAACAGCCTGGCAAATCAATTCAGAGAACAGAAGATAACTTTAACACATTCTAGTGAGTTTGAGAGAGATCTGAAGACATAGTACTTTCCTAAAAAGAACAGGATGCTATTTAAAAAAGGAATAACCTGAGAACAACAAAGAGCTCTTGAAAATTGAAAACATGATTACCAAAATTAGATATTGAAAAGACCAAAGAGAAATATAAGAAAAGCCACAGCAAACAGACTTATTAGCAATCCAGGAAATCTAGTTACAGGTAAGAGACAAATAAAGGAGAAGTGGGAGAAATGAAGGAATTGGGGGCAGCGGGAGGATAATCGATACATAACAGAAAAAACAATTCCTCAGTTATGAAAGACATGGGTTTTTTTTTTTTTTATTAAACCAATTTATTGCCAAGTGCTGAGCCGGATTGCAAAGGGAGTGGGAGAGCAAGCAGCAATGACTTCAAAATGTTGAAGCAAAATTATTTTGATGCTAAAAAAGATATACCCTACTAAATAATAATCCAAAGATTACTCAACTGAGTTCTTAATTGAAAGAAAACAAAGTTTACTTCCCTGTTCTGTTTTTGAAGAGTTGCATCAGTTGGATACAAATAAAACAAAGGAGAAAACCAAGAAAGAGGAAGTTATAGGAGCAAGGATGGACGGGAAGACCGATCCCGGAATGCCTTGCTGGCTAAACAACTTCCATTCCAAAACAGGAGCTGGAGATCAGAGGGTTTTGGGAATAAGCCCTCTGCTAAAAGTTCTCTGCAAAGAATAATATGATTGAGAAGCTGAGTGATTCTGCGGATATGATAAAGGCGCATTTTTCTTCTCTCAAGAACACAGAAAATTACAGTTCATCTTTCTATTCATGGATTCTGTATTTATTAATTTGCCTACTTGGTAAAATGTATTTGTAGTCCCCAAAATCATACTTAATGCATTATTGTGGTCATTCGAGGACATGCACCTACACAGAACAGCAAAAAATTTTAGTCACCCCAAGTGCACCAACTAGGTCAAAGTAAGAAATACGCCGCCTTCATGTTTACCTTGCTCTCACAAGGTAAACAAATGCCCTTTGCATGCTCTAATTAGTGCCATATTGTTTGCCTAATTGTACCCTTTATTACTATTATTATTATTGGTGATTTTGCTGCTTAAAAATGGCCCCCAGCTGTAGTGCTGATGTTCAGTCTGGCATTCCTAAGCACAAGAAGGCTGTGACATGTCTCCTGGAGAAAATGCATGTGTTAGATTAGCTATGTTCAGGCACGAGTTCTAATACTGTTGGCCATGAGTTCAATGTTCGTGAATCAACAATATCTATTAAATAAGATGCCTTTAAACAGAAACACACAGAAGACAAGGTGAAGCACCTACCAGCTGATGAAAATGTTGTGACCAGAGACTTGCAGGAATCTAACCCCATATTTCCCTTAGGAAAAATGGTTCAGAATTTTTTAATTCTGTGTTTCCAGCTACTTTGTAGGACATAACTACTCTACATAATGACAGTTCATCGCAGTTAACAACTTCAAGGCTTGGAGGGGAAGCTCTGCAAAAAAGACACAAGTAAAATGTGTGAAGCCAAGTAAAACGGTTTTGCACAACAGGTTTTCAAAACGAAGAAAATTCATTCTTCTTGATGCAAGGGCACAGGGATCCCAATACCCGACCACAGAGGGAACTGTGATGCTACACTGCACTTGATTCTGCAAGGAACAACATTTTAAAATTCTTAATCACATAAGTGCTGCCTATTGGCATTTAGCTTTCAAAATAAACCTAGAGATAAAATGCAGATGATTTTGTTGTAATTATAGGACAAAGCACATGTTACAAATCAAGACAATGGGAAGTGTAGAAGACAGAGGTAGAGCTAGGGAGGTGAAGTAGGGAGGAGAGGACCAGGGAAAGATGAGGGTACTCACATCTTCATCTCATATGACAATGGCATGAGAAATAATGCCCAGAGCTGATGGAGTGAGAAATGGAGATTGAAGGGTACAGAGTTCTTTAAAGTTTCCAAGGTAATGAATGGAGGAAAATAAAAATGAAAATGTAACTGTCAACAATTGATAAAGGAAGGAGAAAGGTAAGTTCTTATCCTTCTTAGGACAGATGGAGACTGTCTTCTCAGTCTAAAAGTGAAAATTGACTGAGAAGTAGAGGTATAATCCTTCGAATTTTGGAGGTAGTCACCAGAACTAAAATTAAAACCTGTTGCATATAGTTGCTGCCGGACATGAGATTGATGGTAGAAAGGGTGAAATGGGAGACTGTTGCCTCTACTTTGATGTATTTCTGTACCTTTTTGCTTTATTTTTTACTATGTGCAGGTATTGCTTTCTTATTTTCCTTGCTCCAGGGTGACCTTGAGCAAGACAAAAGTATAGGTTTTAAGCTTGTTGGTAGTGGGCCTTAACACAGAAGTTCCTGAACTTTCTCAATTCAGAGTCCTTAGTGTGTCCACCATGTGTTCTCCACACCACTAAGCCAGAAGAAGAGCTGGTCAATTCCATTCATTAAGTGATTAGGTCCAAACCACTCTGTAAGTATGTATGTCCTAACATTGTACTAGCTGTTTGAAAAAAATAATACACTTTAAAAGGAAAGGAATCTGTCCATTTCATTCTCAAATAACCACAGTGAATTACAAATAGAATGTGTGCACCTGGTGGGCACTGCCCAGGTTCTCAAATCTTGGAATCAGATTGGACACTGCCATACTCATTTCTTGTTCCACATTGCTTTTAATTATAGCAATAGCCCAAAACCCAGCTTTGAAAAAAAATGGCATAATACAAAAAAATAGTACAATCGTGCAATCTACTGCTGAAATGAAACCATCGTGAGCTGGTAGTGGAGGGGCCTAAAAGAGGGCAAGTATTGCTGTTTACCTGAAAAGCTTAAACCTTCCTGCAGTGCTCCCAGTGGGTTCACTGATTGCCCCCAGGGTACATGGGTGCGCAGTTTGGGAATCAAGGTTCCAGCATGTATTTGAAACTTGATTATGGTCTGTCGTACAACTTCATTGGGAAAATATTTGAGGACAAGTTCATGTATATTCCACATCTAATATAGTTTCTTACTCAAGAATAAATGCTCCATAAATGCTGTCTTTCATTAAATCTGTGATGGCATAGATAGCAAGATGCATATCGATTTCTAGAGATAGTAAAAAAAAATTTTAAATGCATCGTAAAATCAGTGAAATACGGTAGTTATTTGAGTAGTCTGGTGTGGGTTTATTGCCCGTGTCTGAGTCAGTACGGCAACTTAATATTTACCCGGTGTTTATCTGTAAAATCTAACTCATTGGTGTCATTAATGAGTTTTAAACCCGATCCTAGAAATAAATCCTAAAACAACAGAGTCTGCATAGCTCTCTTCCCCCAGCACACACAAAACCCATGATGTTCTTGGGCATGAAAGCAAATGAGCAGGCAGCTCATTCTCTCTCTTTTCCCCGAGTTCGGGATTTTATTTTACTGTTTCCCACCGTTAAGGCGCTTAAAATGCTTTGGTAATTATGAGACTATATACCTTGGTCTCTCTACTAGGAAAGGATAAGAACATTGCAGACCTGGGCTTTTTCTGGTTTCTTCAGTACCCCACGTGCAGCCCGGAGGATGGGGCCACCTGATGTGGCCTCCAGGGGGCAACCTCACAGTGTGTCTCAGATGGGAAGGGCTGCATCCAGCCATATTCTCTCCCCAGACATGTAAACAGAAATAACGTATAGTAGTCCATAAGCTTTGCCTAATCAGAGAAAAATTGTTTTACAGCAGAAAGTACATAAATGTAAACATTGAAGTATTAGCCTGGTAGAAACAGATTTTCAAGTTGCAATGATTCTTTTCTCTTTAGACAGGTAGACCTACACCAGACTCAAATTCACAGAATGCAGATAAAAACCCGTTAAAGTTGTTTTTTGGGGTTTTTTTTGAGTTGGAGTCTCACTCTGTTGCTCACACTGGAGTGCAGTGGCCGCTCCCGGCCACCGCAGCCTCGACCTGCTGGGCCCCGGCGATCCTTCCGCCTCAGCCTTCCGAGTAGCCAGAATTACAGGCGCGCGCTGCCACGCTAGGCTAATTTTTTAATTTTATTGTAGAGATGAGGTCTCGCCTGCCCAGGCGGGTCTCGAACCCGCGGGCTCAGGCAATCCACTCACCTCAGCCTCCCAAAGGCGCAGGATTACAGGCTGAGCCACCGAGCCCGGCTCTGTTCAAGTTTTTAACTCCTGACTTTCCAAGACTGACTAGAGTTAGAGGAAGGAATAGACTGGAAAAGAAGAAAGTTAAGGATTATCATTTCTTAAAATTCCAGGCAGAGTCCAGAAAAGGCTAGAGGGCAAGTGGTCTTTAGAAATCAGGGTCTTCTCTCGAGTGATCCAAGAGGCACCGCACTTCCTTCTATCTGTTGATTTTGATAGATGTAATATGTCAGCTCTCATCAGCCCCTCCTTGCTTCCCCTAGGGGTCCTTGGATGTGGCCTGATTCTTATGACAAGGTACAGGGGTCTCACAGTCCTGACTCTCCAGGAGGGCCAAGGAGTTAGGGATCTGAACACTGTCTAAAAAGATGGACTCCCCAGTCACAAAGAACTTTGCAGTCCTATTTGGAGCCTGTGCATAAGTCAACCCATCTCCCGCCTAGACTTCAAATGGAACTGCATCCCCCACCTAGGGGATTTCCTCTAAGGCCTTCACCTAGAGGAAAGTCTGGAAGCCACAGAAAGACAGCAGTGTCATAAAGTACCATATTCAGGATGATCCCTATGCTTAGGTACCCTTTTACAATTCGCAGCTGATATGTTTCTCTACCTGATCTCACCTTGATTTTCCTTACTTGGTTATTTTATCTTTATGAGTCCTTTAGGGATCAGTCCCCTGAAGTCACTTGCTTAGTCCCGCACAATTAGTCACTCTCTAGCTGTTTTGTTTGAGGAAAAAAACGCGCGTGTGTGTGTGTGCAGGCGCACATAGGTTCCTGCCCTTGTGGCATTTGTACTTTGTGCATCTTTCTCTAGTGGGAGAATGATAGGGAGAGATTAGGACCAGCCAGCACACACCATATGCACAGGACACGTTCACCCTGTGACAAGCTTTTCAGGAGGTTTTCTTGGCGATCATACTTACTAATCTTCCCCTAACCCCACTTACCATTAACTGAAAAGTGCACATAATTGGCTTAGTGGAGTCACTAATGCATCTCTGTGAGCCTGCATAGGCTCTTAACTCTTTAGAACCGACTTCTTAAAGGGATTAAGCTTCTTTCCAAAATCATTTGCAAGTGCATTTCAGAAAAATCGGGGTGTTTAAGACCAGAATGACTTTAAGGATCAATTAACCACCTCCCCTGTTTTACAGATGAGGCCACTGAGGCCCAATTGAATGACATATGAAGCTCACATAACCACATGTATTGCTTAAAGACAGGGAAGGATACGTTCTGAGAAATGTGTCATCAGGCGATTTCATCATTGCGTGAACATCATTGAGTGCTCTTCCACAGAGCCAGATGGTATAGACTACTACACACCTAGGCTCTAGGGTAGAGCCCATTGCTTCTGGGCTATAAACCTGTACAGCATGTTACTGTCCTGAATACTGTAGGCAGTCGTAACACAATGGTGGGTTGTTGTGTATCTAAGCATATCTAAATATGTAAAAGGTTCAGTAAAAATGCAATATAAAAGATTTTAAATGGTACACCTGTACAGGGCACTTACCGTGAATAGAACTTGCAAAGCCGGATGTTGCCCTGATGAGTCAGTGAGTGAGGGGTGAGTGAATGTGAAGGCCTAAGACATGACTGTTCACTACTGTAGACTTTAGAAACACTGTGCACTTAGGCTACACTAAGTTTATTTTTAAAATATTTTTCTTCAGTAATAAATTAGCTCACCGTACATTTCTTACTTCATAACCTTTTTTTTTTTTTTTTTTTTGAGTTGGAGTCTCACTCCGTCGCCCAGACTGGAGTGCAGTGGCCGCTCCCAGCCACCGCAGCCTTGACCTGCTGGGCTCCGGCGATCCTTCTGCCTCAGCCTTCCGAGTAGCCGGAATTACAGGCGTGCGCTACCACGCTCGGCTGATTTTTTGATTTATTGTAGAGATGAGGTCTCGTTGCCCAGGCGGGTCTCGAACCCGCAGGCTCAGGCAATCCACTCACCCCAGCCTCCCAAAGGCGTGGGATTACAGGCTGAGCTTTTCAACTTTTTAAAGCTTTTTTACTTTTGCAGTAATGCCTAGCATAAAACACAAATACATTTGCACAAAAATTATTGTCTTTATGCCCTGACTCTATGAGCTTTTTTCTATTTTTAAATTTTTTTTTTTTTTACTTTTGAAATTTTTTTGTTAAAAAACGAAGACACAAATATGCACATTAGCCTAGGCCCACACGGAGTCAAGATCATCGATATCACTGTCATCTACCTCCATATCTTGTCCCACTGAAAGGTCTTTAGGGACAATAACACACCTGGAGCTGTCATCCCTTGTAATAATAATGACTTCTTCTACAGGATCTGCCTGAGGCTGTTTTATAGTTAACTTTTTTGGTAAGTAGAAGGAGCACACTCAAAAATAACGATAAAGGTATAGTATAGTCAATCAATCAATCAATCAATCAATAGCATCGGCACTTATTATCAAGTATTATGGACTTATATAATTGTAGGTACTAGACTTTTACACATCTGGCAATGCAATCGGTTTGTTTACACCACAAATGTGAATAATGCGTTGCACTATACGGTTCAGATGTCACTGGGTGGTAGGAACTTTCAGCTCCATTATAATCTTACGGGACCAACGTCATACAGATGGTCATTCTGGGGCACGTGACTGTAGAGATGTATAAGTGAGGCCATGCCCTGGGCTTCCTGCTCCCTGCCCTGGGCTCTTTCCCTGTATCAAGAGTTACCTCCACTCTGAGCACCACCACCTGACTAGCAAACATGCTGTGTAAGGACAGGGACCACTTAACACTGCTGTCCGCGTCCCCTGTCCCCTGGAGCTCCATACATTTACTGATTCCCAACCCAAACTCCTTCAACATCTATTGATAATTATGCACCTCATATGTAGTTGCCTGCTTCCTCAAAGAGAGAGCTTCTGTCTTCAGATTTATGAGAGCAAGCAGCCTCAGACAGCTGAGGCCCAGGAAACATGGAAGATCTTGTTTCTTCCATATGAAGAAACAACGCAGCCAGGCTCGGTGGCTCAGCCTGTAATCCCGCCCCTTTGGGAGACTGAAGTGAGTGAATTGCCTGAGCCCGCAGGTTCAAGACCCGCCTGGGCAACTTGGCGAGACCTCATCTCTACAATAAATCAAAAAATTAGCCGGGCGTGGTAGCGCGCGCCTGTAGTTCCAGTTACTTGGAAGGCTGAGGCGGAAGGATCACCGAGCCCAGCAGGTCAAGGCTGCGGTGGTCGGGAGCGGCCACTGCACTCCAGTCTGGATGACAGAGTGAGACTCCAACTCAAAAAAAAAAAGAAGAAACAACGTGATAAAACAACACAGCAATATTGTCTTATCCCCGTACCTTACTACCCAAGAGATAATATTCTAAGTCTCTTTTCTCACCTTTGCTTGTACTTAACTGATGAATACCTACATTCTTCAGTGGCAAAACAACATATAAAATTGGACAGTAGTAAGTATATATGGGCATTTAAAAATAATGCAAGTAATGTATGTAATAAAATGCCAGAAACTCACAGCATTCACCTCGGGGATAAGTGGGTGTTGAGAGTAGGGTATTTTACTAATTCCAGAGTGTTTATTTAAACTCTTCAGTCATAATGGAGTTATCGGATACTTTAGAAAATTAAACTCTATGGTCACTCATCCAGATTAAATAGATCCATTTTGTGTCTGTTCCATATTAGCCATGCATTCACTGAGCACTTTCTTCCATTATATTTTAGTCACTTTCTTGGCCTTTCCTTTGCCATCTTGGCTATTGGTAAGATGACCTAACCAATGTCAAGGGACAGAACCAATTTCCATTTATTTCTGACTTGCTCATCTTTCATCTCCAGAGAAAATGGCCCCTGAGAATGCCATTGCGCTTGGGGAAGAGAGCTTTGATATATTAACACATTCCCTAGAAAATGTCTATTTCCTCTTCCTGCTTTTTTACCTTTATAATTTGCTTTTACTTACACTGGAAAATATTCCACTTTTTGGTCACAGTACTCAATAGAGCAAGCCCAATTTTCAGGTAGCCTTACAAAGCCTCTGTCCAGATGTAGGTAATTATTTTATCTTCACATAATAGGGAGTTTCCTTAAGAACAGTGAATATGCCAGGCTCGGTGGCTCAGCCTGTAATCCCTCGCTTTGGTAGGCTGAGGTGAGTGGATTGCCTGAGCCTATGGGTTCAAGACCTGCCTGGGCAACTTGGTGAGACCTCATCTCTACAATAAATCAAAAAATTAGCTGGGCATGGTAGCGCGCACCTGTAGTTCCAGCTACTTGGAAGGCTGGGGCAGAAGGATCACCGGAGCCCAGCAGGTCGAGGCTGCGGTGGCCGGGAGCGGCCACTATACTCCAGTCTGGGCAACAGAGTGAGACTCCAACTAAAAAAAAAAAAAAGAACAGTGAATACACGACTCTTGGTGCCTTGTGCTGAAGTCACCTTTCTGTGTTGACTCTGAAGTTTCTCCCCAGACGCATCCTGGACTCTCCATTCCAAGGAGCAGAAGACCAACTTGCATGTGGCTTTTCATTTGCTACGTTAGGTTACTGTACATTAGCATATTCCATAAGACGCCTCTTCCAGCCTGTTTCCTTTGTTAAGAATGCTTTATTAGGCCGGGCTCGGTGGCTCAGCCTATAATCCCAGCACTTTGGGAGGCCCAGGCAAGTGGATTGCCTGAGCCCGCAGGTTCAAGACCCACCTGGGCAACTTGGTGAGACCTCTGTCTCTACAATAAAGGAAAAACTTGCCGAGCATGGTAGTGCATGCCTGTAGTTCTGGCTACTTGGAAGGCTGAGGTGGAAGGATCGCCGGAGCCCAGCAGGTCGAGGCTGCAGTGGCCGGGAGCGCAGCACTGCACTCCAGTCTAGGCGACAGAGTGAGACTTCAACTCAAAAAAAAAAAAATACTATATTATTAGAGAATTCAAAAAGGTGTTTCCATCTGAGAAATACACATGAGCTCTGAGTTGTCTGTAAAATCTAACCATTATAGTGGGCATGGCCATATGGACAAAAAGAAATTGTATTAGTTTTCTTGTTGTTGATGTGACAAATTACCCCAAACTTAGCGGCTTAAAACAATGCATACTTACTCTCTTACAATTCTGGTGCCAGAAGCCCAAAATCAGTCTCACTGGGCTCAAGTGAAGTTGTTGTCAGGGCTGGTTCCTTCTGGTGACTCTGAGAGGAGAATCCGTTTCCTTCTGTCCTAACATCTCTTGCTGCTCACTCTGATCCCCTCCCTCTTACAAGGACCCTGGCAATTACATCAGGCCCATCCAGATAATCCTGAATAATCTCCCCATTTCAAGATCCTCAATTGAACCACATCTGCAAAGTCCCTTTGTCATACTGGGTAACATCCACAGGCTCTAGGAATGAGGAAATGGACAGCTTTGGGCATCACTATTCAGCAGACCATAGCACCACGACTTCCCTATTCAGTGACAGTTTTCTTTAGCCTTTCCTCTTGTGGTCAGGCTGGCTTGGTGGCAGAGGGATGTGTGTGGGTGGCCTTGCCGATGCCCTTCAAAGACCCCATGCCCAACCCCTGCCTGCAGCAGCCTGCAGTAGCAGCCAGGTCTCCGCTACCTCCACCGGACAGTCAGACGTGTCACAGCCACACCCAAGGGCCACACCACGGTGCCAAGCTGTTTGCCAACCACCCTTTCTCAACCTTGCCTTCTTTATTTTTTCAGCATTGTATTCGTGCCGGGAGGCCACTGCGTCAGCAAGCTGAGAGGGAAATTGAGGCAAGATGTCAGGCCGGAGCGGGAAGAAGAAAATGTCCAAGCTGTCCCGTTCAGCCAGGGCGGGTGTCATCTTCCCAGTGGGGAGGCTGATGCGTTACCTGAAAAAAGGGACGTTCAAGTATCGGATCAGCGTGGGCGCCCCTGTCTACATGGCAGCAGTCATTGAGTATCTGGCAGGTAATGGGGACAGTAATGAAGAGGTCGCCCACTCCCTATCCTCATCCCCACCCCCACCCCTGGGTCCCTCTCACGGGCTGGCAAGGGATGCTCTGAATTCCTCTGTGGCTGGCTCAAGGCTACTGTGGGTGGTGACAGGAGGGTTGCTACTGGCCTCCTTGGCATAAGAAGGACAGATGATTGCCATGGAAGGCAAAGAACCCACAGTCAAGTAAGTGACTCTTCTAGAACAGCCTTGAAAAAAAAAAGTGTCCTGCTTTAAGCAATATGAAAATCTCCAGGCTCCCAAAGAAGAGAAACTGCAGGAAGAACAGGAGCATTGATATTCATTTTGTAAAAGGGGGTCTACACCTTACTACAAATTGCTTATGAAGCATTAGTTTTCCTGGTGCATTTAAACTAGGACTCTGTGTCCATAAATAATATTTATCTGAATATCCAAAACTTCTTCAGGTGCTTCCATGAAGCTGAGGTGACATATTAATGTTGCTCTTTACTGACATGGTTCTCTGTCTACTAAGGGGACATAGGAAACCTTTTTTCCATATTTGTTGTTACAACTTTTTTTTTTACTAAGAAATGAGATTTTTGCTGTGTGTGTTCTTTATCTGTTTGATTAACTTTCAATTTGGCTTTTCTGTTGTCATTCTCTTATGTCATAGTTAAACAGAAACCAAACTTTATAATATTAGGGATGCTTTTAAAAATATATACAAATAAAATAGATAAAAGTATATGTAAATAAGTGTGATTTAGTTCCTTATAGAGTCATTTTAGCCATGAACAACAATGTCTCTAACTTTGCCCAATGTTAACAAATTTAACAAGGTCAAGTCCCTTGGGAAGTCCACTGGGTTAGAAAGCAAACTTCCCCAAGGATTAGTTGAGGCCAAGTGCTTGAGACCAACCTGGGCAACATAGCAAGACCCAGTATTTACAAATAATTTAATTTTTAAAAATAAGCCAAGGCCAGGCACAGTGACTCACACTGGGAGGCTGAGGCAGGAGGGTTGCTTGAGCCCAGGAGTTTGAGACCAGCCTAAGCAACAGTGCAGGACCCCTTCTCGACAAAAAAAAAAGCAAATATTAGCCAGATGTGCTGGCATGCACTTATAGTCCCAGCTACTCAGGAGGCTGAGGCAGAAGGATTGCTTAAGCCCAGGAGTTAGAAGCTGTGATGTGCCATGACCATGCCACCGCACTCCAGACTATGTGACAGAGTGAGACCCTAACTAAAAAATAAAATTAAAATAAAAAATTAAATTAAAGGAGCCAAGCATTGTGGCACACACCTGTAGTCCTAGCTACTCAAGAGGCTGAGGCAGGATGATCACTTGAGTCTAGTAAGTTATGATCATGCCACTGTATTCCAGCATGGACAATATAGCAAGACCCCATATCTACAAAAAATTTTAAAAATAAGCCAGATATGATGATGTCCACCTGTAGTCCTAGCTACTAGGGAGGCTGAGACTGGAAGATCGCCTGAGGATAGGAGTTCAAGGCTGCAGTGAGCTATGATTGTGTCACAGCACTCCAGCCTGGGCAACAGAGTGAGGTCCTGTCTCTGAAAAACAAAAACAAAAACACACACAAAAAAGCCAATCTCCCCAAACATCTATTCCCTCCTCCAGAAGCCAAGCCCCCTCAGCATGAAAAGCCCTGGGGTATGGCAGGGCTAGGGCCTTCTTCTGTCCCCTGGCTCCTCTCCTTAAGAGCAATTTCTTCCCACTTTTCAACAGTCAGTCCTGCTCTGCCCTGTTAGTCCCTGTCGCTCACCAATCAGCATGCAATGATGAAAGCATTGCTTTGATCCACACGTGGAAACATTCTCCCCAGGAGCTTCCATCAGAAGCTCGAATCAGCTGAGCTCGGTGGCTCAGCCTGTAATCCCAGCACTTTGGGAGTCTGAGGTGAGTGGATTGCCTGAGCCCGCGGGTTCGAGACCCGCCTGGGCAACTTGGCGAGACCTCATCTCTACATAAAAAATCAAAAATTAGCCGGGCGTGGTAGCGCGCGCCTGTAGTTCCAGCTACTTGGAAGGCTGAGGTGGAAGGATCGCCGGAGCCCAGCAGGTCGAGGCTGCGGTGGCCAGAGCAGCCACTGCACTCCAGTCTGGGTGATGGAGTGAGACTCCAACTCAAAAAAAAGGAAGCTCGAATCTTAGGCCTCCCTCTTTACTGTGAAATGAAAGGCTTGTTCCTGGGCTAGAAGCCTTTCTGATCCTTGAGGAGTTTGGGAAGAGGCTGGAGGGCTCTGCAAATCAGTCCCCGCAGGTGTTGTAGAACAGTGCCTTTCAGATGGGGTCACCCGGGGCTCTTGTTGACAAGGGTTGGGTAGGACTTGAGACTGCAATCCTCATGAGCTTCCAGGTAATGCTGGTGGTGCTGGTCCAGGGCTCACACTCTGAGTAGGAAGATTGTAGGCAGTCTTTTAGCCACAAGTCTAAAAACTCGGGGAATACTTATTTAGATTGCAGGTTCCAGGCTGCACCCCAAGGTCTTATTCCCTAGGTCCAAACTGGGACCCAGGAGTCTGATACAAAAATCTCCTGGCTCAAAGAGGGGAGGAAGAGCTTACGATGCTTTAAAACAACCTAGTAGGACCGGGCATGGTGGCTCACACCTGCAGTCCCAGCACTTTGGGAGGCCAAAGCAGGAGGATTGCTTGAGCCCAGGAGTTTGAGACCAGCCCAGGCAACACAGCGAGACCTCATCTCTACAAAAAAATATATATAAAATTAGCTGGGGCTGGGGCGGTGACTCGGCCTGTAATCCCAGCACTTTGGGAGGCCGAGGTGAGAGGCTTGCCCGAGTCCAGGAATTTGAGACCGGCCTGGGCAACTTGGTGAGACCTTGTCTCTACAATAAATAAAAAACTAACCTGGGCATGGTGATGTTCATCTGTAGGATCGCCTAAGCCCAGCAGGTTGAGGCTGCAGTGGCTGTGAGCATGCGCGGCACTCCAGCCTGGGTGACGAGAGTGAGACTTCAAAAAAAAAAAAAATTAGCTGGGTGTGGCGTTGGGCACCTGTAGTCCCAGCTATTCAGGAGGCTAAGGTAGGAGGATTGCCTGAGCCCAGGAGGTCAAGACTGCAGTGAGCCATGATCGTGCCACTGCACTTCAGCCTGGACAACAGAGTGAGACCCCGATTCAAAAAAAAGACCAAAAAAAACCTACTAGGTCCTTGTCATCCACTGAGACTGGAAGATGCTGAGTGACTCAAAGATCCCACAGCCTCCAAATGGGAAGCTAGGACCTCTGACTCCAGGGACTGCAACTCCATGTACACTATACTACACTGCCCTAATGTTTGTAAAACGAAAGTAATTGAGTATTTCCTGTGCCACCATTAGACAAAAGTCTAAACTTTAGCACATATACAGAATTAGGCTTTTTGAATCGGTGGCATGTTATTCTTTGGTTCGGATGTGTGAGATGAAACAACCTTACTTTTTCATTCATTCATCCATTCATTCATTCAACAAATATTTGTTGAGTATGTGTATGTCAATGCACACAGTAAGTCCCGGTAACTGGGCCATCTATACGACGGGTTGGAGAGGTAAGAGAAGAGAGGATGAGCAGCTGGAAGGATGCCACTGCCAAGAATGCTTCTGCCCCTGGGCCAGGCTCAGCCTCCAGCCCTATCTGGGCCACGAGAAGGAGGAGGTGACATTGGTGTTCTGAGACCCAAGCCTGTCCTCTCTGTGTCCTTTCCTTCCCTTCTCCTCTAAACACAGATGGGAGTTGAAAGAACACAGTCTCAGGTGTCAGCTCAAATGTGGATTTACTGATATTCCTTTACTTTTTTGAGTCAGAGTCTCACTCTGTCACCCAGGCTGGAGTGCAGTGGCATGATCACGGCTCACCACAGCCTCGACCTCCTGGGCTCAAGTGATCCTTCTGCTTCAGCCTCCTGAGTAACTAAGACTATATAGGCATATGTCACCATGTATATATAATTTTAAATTTATGTGTATATATATATATATGTATATATTAGAGACAAGGTCTCACTATGTTGCCCAGGCTGGTCTCAAACTCCTGGCTCAAGCACTCCTCTTACCTCGGCCTCCCCAAATGCTAGGATTACAGGCATGAGCCACTGCACCCAGCCTTGGACTTACCAGTTTACCAGCTGTGTTACCTTAACCTCTCTGAGCACTGGGCGTTTTCCAGAGCTAGCTCATTCAACCCCTTTCAAATGAGCTAATGTATGTAAAATGCCTGGTGCTTGGGATGCACTCAATAAATGGTGATTCTTCTCCTTTCCCTTCTATTAAGAGCTGATAAAATCATTCAGGACAAAGGATAAATGACTAATTCCATTAAGGTGGTGTATTTTCAGGCCGAATTTGCATTTTAATGAGACAAGGAGTTTTAATCCAAAGAAATGAATCATATTAGTGGAATTGCAAGCCACTGCTCAGTAAGTAAAATGGGGGGTTTTCATCTTTGGTTTGTTTGTTTTTTGAAGGGACAGCCATTGATTTTATTTAGGGAAAGGGTTTTAAGATGGAGAAGGCTCCGTCACCCTTGAGATGACCTTCATATTCATGAATCAAATCTTGGCTGAGTACTTCGATTGGAACAGGCCTTGAAGATACAGCAGAAAACTAGCTGGCTTGGGCCTGCCTTTGCTGAGTTTACAGCCTAGCAGGCAGGACAAGCATTAAATACTCGCTGTAAGATGAGATGTATGTTGGGCAGGAAGTGAGGGAGGCTTTGGGAAGTGTGGGTGGAGGGAAGGGCTGCCTAATATAAAGCAAGAGTTGTTCAGACCTAAACCAGGTGCTCAACCCTGGTTTTTCTCAAGTCAGTTGATTTCAAATCCTGATGCCTGGGTCCCACATCTGACCCCTGCCCCGCCAAGACATTCTGGGATATTTTCTGGGCATCAGGATTCTTACAAGCTCCTTCAAATGAGTCTCATGGGCAACCAGGTGGGGAATTAGTAGGAGTTAGCTACATTCAGGTGGGGAGGGGTTGAGCCAGGATAAGTGATTGAGGAGGTGGGGAATAAGAGGGAAGACCCCAAGTTTAGGACGTGTGTGATCCTTTCCACTGTGCCTGGAGCAGATCTGGGAAATGGGAGGGGTGAAAGTTGAGATGGGGACAGGGCAGCAGGAGCTGGACTGGGACTGTCCT
>NW_006991189.1:47048-103263 GCF_000164805.1 Carlito syrichta | reverse complement strand
CTGTCCTTGAAGGCCACGTTGAGGATGGCATACACACTCACACACACACGCACTCAGGGGAGGTGTCAAGGGGAGGAGGAGGCACGTGGGGCATCACTCTGGCTTTAGGTGGAGAGCAGTTGTCAGGGAGCAGGGTGAGAGTCCAGGAGACCCGCAGCAGAAGCTGTTTTCGTGTCACTCTTGAGAACAGACAGTGGCCAGAACTGGGGCACGCAGCAGGAATGGTGAGAAGAAATGAAAATCTGGGAGCTGTCTGAAGGGTAAGCTCTGCCATAATGAATTGGATCCGGAGGGGCATCGAGGATGACACACATCTCGCGAGTGTGGACTAGTTACTTTCCTTCAGGCCACTTGCTGTGGGGTGGAGTGGAGGTGGGTTCTCTGAGACAGGAGAAATGAGAAGGAAGAAGAGAGAGGAAAGCAGCTAGCAGATGGAGACTGGTGCCTGCAGCTGAAGCGGGGAGCAGGGACAAACACCAGGCTTTGCAGGAGGAGGGGCTAGGGCTGGGATCTGTTGAGCTTTGTGTCTGTAAGATGTCCTGGAGAGCAGAGTGGGTAAGAACACTGGATCCAGCCAGGCCTGAGCCTGGGATCTGACTCTGCCACCAATCAGCTGTGAACCCTCCGGCTTATTGCTTTACTGCTCGTGATATTATTGTGAGGATTAAATAAAGTAATGCATGGAACGTGCTTAGCACCACTTGGCACGTGTGAGCAACTCCATACATGTAGCTATCAATACTACTAAGTGCAGACCGTCTACGGTTGTTGGAGCCCAGGAGGGAGCTGTGGGCTGGAGGTTCACACAAGGAGAGAAGGGGTCACCCAGAGAGAAAGCACAGGACCCAGCCCAAGCAACACTAAGATGCCCAGGTTTATGAGACAGGTAGAGGGGGAGAGGATGGCAGAGGAGGCTGGGAAAGGAACCAGAGGTTAAGGAGGAGAGATGTGAATGTGCAATGCCACAGAGACCGAGGGAAGGCAGTGGGAGGCAGTAGTCCCTAAGGGGTCATGCCGGTGGCCTTGGCAAGGACAGTGTGAGTGGTCTAAGCCAAACTGCAGTGGTATGAGGAGTAGAAGGTGTAGAACGAGAGAAAAAGGGGGTGGAGAGCTCTTCACGGTCACAGTAGCTATCAGAACTGCCTCTAGATCTTGTAAATGACTGAAATGTAAAATGGTGCACCCAAGGTGGATGGCAGTTTGGGGGCCCCTCAACAAGTTAAGCACAGAGTTGTTGTATGATCCAGCAATGCCATTCACCGGTATATACACAAAAGAATTGAAAGCAGGGACGCAAACAGATAGTGGTACGCACATGTTCACGATGGCATTATTCACAATAGCCAAAAGTTCCAAGTGTTCATCAACAACTAAATGGACAAACAAAATGTGGTATATATACACTATATATAAAATGAATTCAGCCATAATATTTCAAAAAGAAACAAAATTCTGATTCATGCTGCAACATGGATGAACCTTGAAAACATTATACTCATGAAAAATGGCAGGCACAATAGGAAGATACTGTGTGATTCCATTTATATAAGATACCTAGAATAGGGGAATAGCTGGTCAAGGGGAAGGAGGAAATGGGGAGTTATTTTATAATGGGTACAGAGTTATTTGCAGTAATGAAAAAGTTCTGGATAGTTATGGTTGCACAACTTTGCGAACATGCTTAATGCCGCTGGCTTGTGTACTTTAAAATGTTTTAAAATGGAACGTTTATGTTTTATCACAATTTTTAAAAATCAAACACCTTGTTCCAAAAGGTCATTGGACCTCCCCAGACTACCAAGGGATTCCCAGCACTGACAAGGTGTAGCCCCCCCCTGCAGGAAAAGAGTCTGGAGGCACAGAAGCAAAGAAGCCCATCAGGAAAGCTGGGCTTCCAGGGAATCCAGAGCTGTCCCAAGGCTCCAGCCCCAGGCAAGGCATCTTCTCCTGCTCCCGGAAGGGGAAATACTGCTGAGAACAGATGCACACACCGCAGAGTCCCCCTGTGGAGACATCATTGTCTCCCATGTTACTGACCAACTGCACGTTCTTAGGCTCTCATGTAATAGAAACTGACATGAGGCCAGATTCCTAGATAAGTCTTTATTGGGAGACAGCTCAGAAGGAAGACTTCTCCCACTGACGCTGCAAAGGAGGCCTGCCGGGACCTTTAATTAAGTAAGGGAAGGGGCAACATCAAAGAAAATGTATGTTAGCACCATTAGGGAGAGGTTCTAACTGCCCAAGCCTAGTGTAGATAAATACTTCATATGTCACATATATAAAAATTGGTGGGTAAGCCCCAGCTGGGGTGGGGATTTTTGTATTACAATAAGGCAATGGGTTAAAATGGGTCTTTTTTTCCAGACTTGTGTGCATGCGACTGGAAGGGTTAATTGTTGAGTAAGATTTGTGCCAAAGCCGGGCTCAGTGGCTCAGCCTGTAATCCTGTGCCTTTGGGAGGCTGTGGTGAGTGAATTGCCTGAGCCCTTAGGTTCGAGACCCGCCTGGGCAACGAGACCTCAGCTCTACAATAAATTAAAAAATCAGCCGGGCATGGTGGCACATGCCTGTGATTCTGACTACTTGGAAGGTTGAGGCAGAAGGATCGCCGGAGCCCAGCAGGTCGAGGCTGCAGTGGTCGGGAGTGGCCACTGCACTCCAGTCTGGGTGACAGAGTGAGATTCTGACTCAAAAAAAAGATTTGTGGCAAATGTTGCTTATCTCAATTTCTTTAGATATCTTGCAAGGTCTGACAGTCAGCGGGTATGTGTGGAGGAGTATATCAGTGGGGGGGGGAGCCAGTCCTGGCCCTGCTCTGTCTCACCCAGACACCCTCCTCTCACATGCAGGCATAGTCTCTCCCAACTGACCCTCGTAGTTCAACTTTTAGGTATGGGGTTCAGCTCTTCTCTTCTGTCCAACACACAACAGTGCTCTTCAACCCCTTCCTCCACCCCTAAGAACAGGCATTCTCCCGCTGGTGTCCTGGGGCCCAGCAGACCACTGTGTGGACTTCCTCTGGCTAGTCGACCTCGCCTCTTGGATTCATGGCTGTGGTCTCTGAAGGCCTCTTCTCCTGCTCACTGCCTCTGGAAGGGAAACTGGGGTCACAGGAATGGCCAGGAAGAGAAGGCTGGGGAAAAACACAGTCATAAAAGGATATATACAAATTGTCAGCAACAGTGGGCAAGAGATTGTAACTGGCCACACCTGATTCTCTGGACTGGCTGCCTGGCTGCCTTTCCAGGTTCTACTTGCGGAGGGAGGGTGCACAACCTGGTAAAGGATACGTGCTCCACTGCTCATCTAGAAAGTCCCATTGACCTGAGTGTGCTCGAGCATACCAGAATGATCATCACATTCATGCTTCAGTTTCTTGATCTGTAGAATCGTGATCATGTCGGCCAAGTTCACATCCCCATTGTAAGTGAGGAAAATGGACTGAAAAAACCAGCCCCAAATTCTGGAAAAGCATTATTTATCAACAGTAGATGCAATGTAAATGTAAGATATCAAGAATGAATTGTGTGTAATCATTTTTATGGTGAGAAAATGTTCTGTAATACATTTTCAATGGATAGAACAGGTCCAGTGCAGTGGTTCATGCCTGTAATCCTAGCACTTTGGGAGACTGAGGTGGGAGGATAGCTTGAGGCAGGAGTTTGAGACCTACCTGGACAACACAGTGAGATTTTTGTCTCTTAAAAAAAAATGACTGAACAAGTAGGTTCAAATAGCGTTGAATTTCAGGGCACCTCATGAAATCATTGTGTAACATAGAAACTCATCATTTACTCACTATTTTCATATAACTGTGTCTCTCTACTTAACACCAAGCATTTTCTTATCTAATGATTTTTATTTTTTTATTTTTTGAGTTGGAGTCTCACTCTGTCACCCAGACTGGAGTGCAGTGGCCGCTCCTGGCCACCACAGCCTCGACCTGCTGGGCTCCAGTGATCCTTCCACCTCAGCCTTCCAAGTAGCTGGAACTACAGGCGCGCGCTACCATGCCTGGTTAATTTTTTGATTTTATTGTAGAGATGAGGTCTCGCCAAGTTGCCCAGGCGGGTCTCGAACCCGCAGACTCAGGCAATCGACTTACCTCGGCCTCCCAAAGCGCAGGATTACAGGCTGAGCCACCGAGCCCGGCCAAAATTTGTGTTTTTAAAAGATCACTTTGGTTGGTCACAGTGACTCATGCCTGTAATCCCAGCATTTTGGGAGGTAGAGGCAGGAGGATCCCTTGAGCCCAAGAGTTCAAGTCCAGCCTGAGCAGCATGGTGAGACTTCATCTCTACAAAAAAATTTTTTAAAAAAATTTAGTGAGCATAGTGGCACATACCTTTAGTCCCAGCTACTCAGGAGACTGAGACAGAAGGATCACCTGAGCCTAGGAGTTGAGGGCTGCAGTGAACAATGATCATCCCACTGAATTCCAGCCCAGGTGAAAGAGTGAGACACTGACTCAAAAATAATTAAATAAGTAAATAATTACTTTGACAGCCAGGGCTACATGTATGGCTGTGCAGGTTGTACACTGCACAAGAACACACATTCAAAGAAATAGTCACATCCTAAACCACAAAGATGTATATATTTATTATGATAATTTACAGCAGATGATGGCAAAGTGTATTTTTAGGTGTGGTGGTACATGCCTGTTGTCCCCACAACTCAGGAGGCTGAAATGCAAGGATTGCTTGAACTCAGGAGTTTGAGGCTGCAGTGAGCTGTGATTGAGCCACTGCACTCCAGCCTGGGTACTCAGAGCAAGATCCCATCTCTTTTTTTAAGAAAAGTGTCTTGAGGGTGGGGCATCCTTTTCTAATTTTTCTAAAGGTACCTATGGGCCAATAGTGGCCTTGTTAACAAAGATCTAGAGGACAACAAAACTAGGAGTGGGGGCCAGGAGCAGTGGCTCACACCAGTAATCCCAGCACTTTGGGAGGCCGAGGTGGGAGGATCACTTGAGGCCAGGAATTTGAGACCAGCCTGGGCAACATAGCATAGCAAGATCTCATCTCTACAAAAAAAAAAAAAAAAAAAAAGATTAACCAAGTGTGGTAGTATGAATTTATAATCCCAGCTACTCGAGAGGCTGAGGCAGAAGGATCGCTCGAGCCCAGGAGGCCAAGGCTGCGGTGAGCCATGATTGTGCCATGGCCCTTTAGCTTGAGTGATGGAGTGAGGTGGCCCCAACTCAAAAACAAAAAAACTAGGGATGGAGAAACCATTTAGACACCCATTACAGCTAGCTGGGAGAAGACAGCCTTAACTCAGGTAAAGGCACTAAGAAGGGCAAAAACATGTGAGATTGATGAGGCTAGACGGACCCCACGTGGTGACTGGGAGGAGGTGTGGAAGAGGAGAAGGAGGGGTGAGGAGTGACTCCCAGGTCTCTGATAGGAGCTGTGTGTGGAAGGATCTGCCAGTCCCAAGGGCGATGAGAAGAGGTTTGGGGATGTGATTTTGATTTGGGGATGGTAAGTGTGATTTACCTGTGGAAGCCCCAGGTGAGGCTGTCGAGGGGCACCATGGCAGGGCTAGAGATGCAGATCTAGTAGCATGGGCAGGTGGGCAGATGCTGAAGCCATGACACGGATGGGATTTTCCCAGAAGATGGCATGGCCCAAGCCAAGCAGAGGGCACAGACAGCCCAGGGGCACTGCCACCTAGTAGACAAGTGGACAAGGATGAAGTGGCCGGGGAAGAAGACAGAGTCTTCAAAGAGTGGTCACTCTACCTCGTGTCCCTGCGTCAGTCCTACATTTAATGTGGTCTTGTAGTCTTCCCCATCTTCTGTGGGCTGGAATATCCAGCATTGGTTTAAATTGTATACAAAATGAAAGGACACAGTCTCTTCCAAAATAATGTGCAAGCACTTTACTCTTTTGGCTAAAGAAATCGTTCTTTTTACTGCTAGCTACTCAGCTGTATTCCAGATAGTTCCTATTGCTGGACGTGTGATTTCCGAGTGTGAGGGGTTTGCCATAGAGGTCTCTGTCGCATAACAGAATAATGATCTTCCCACAAAATTTGCAGTAAAATAAATCTGTGCTGTATAAATCCAGTTTTCGTATTGATTGCCAATATAAGGATTTGGCAGGGTTCATAAAATTCCCAAGATCAATGGAATCACTCAAGAATGGAGCAAACTTTTATAGTTCATGTGGCTATATTTGCCATAATAACATTTGAAACAATTAATGATGATTAATATTATTTCAGACATCGAAACGGTGAAGTCCCTGTTGCAAAGATATCCAGACTAAACATCCAAAAGAGATAAGAACTTCTTGATCTAGGTTTTCTGCCAGGTTGTGTTATTAAGAAGTTTTTCTCTGGGCGCAGTGACTCACGCCTGTAATGCCAGCACTTTGGCAGGCTGAGGAGAGAGGATTTTCTGAGCCCACAGATTCAAGACCAGTCTGGGCAACTTGGCAAGACCTCATCTCTACACTAAATCAAAAAATTAGCCAGGGGTGGTAGTGCTCGCCCATGGTTCCAGCTACTTGGAAGGTTGAGGCAGAAGGATCACCTGAGCCCAGCAGGTCGAGGCTGCGGTGGCCGTGAGCATGCCACTGCACACTCCAGCCTGGGAGACAGAGTGAGACTCCCACTCAACGACAACAACAAAAGTTTTTCTTATTAAAGAGAGGATCCTACCTCTGCTTTTGCACTAGAATACATAATCAAGGTTTTCTTTCTTATTTCATTTCAGAAGGGTTCATTCAGGTGTCCATCCAGTTACACGTTCGCCAAGCACTGCCTTCCTGCCCTGAATTGTACTGTGTGCTGAATCTCTGCCTTTAGTCTTGTCTGTGCTGCATTGGATTCTAGCAGATTTCTTTTGTCTGAGAGCCTAATGTCTGTGCATCTATCAAGCAGAACATCACCTGGCCTTCTTCAGGGGCTTCCTGGAGGCCCCAAGTATGAAGGGCTTCCCATTAGCCCTGCCTCTCATGCTGACAATTCATTTGATGAGCTTGGGGAGGGTGCTTAACTTCTTCCTCTAAATGCAGGAAACAGGAAGCAGGAAAGTGAAGGTCCAAGATGCTAAATTCAGTTCAATCACACAGAAGCTTAAAATTGGGAGTCTCCTTGATCTATCTAGAAAAGGGGGTGGGTGGCATGCTGCTGCCTCCCAGATGCGTCCCAGAAATGACAGTGCCCTATGATGAGCAGGTGCAGGGCACACTCCTTTATTGTGTGTGATGGAGGGCTGTACATGTCCACCTAGTGTCATAAAGTCAGCCTGCTTGTGAAAACTCTGAACTCCATTTCCTTTAAGAAAAGGAGAGAGGCCAGGCGTGGTGGCTCATGCCTATAATCCCAGCACTTTGGGACGCTAAGGTGAGAGGATTGCCTCAGCCCACGGGTTCAAGACCAGTCTGGGCAACTTGGTAAGACCTCATCTCTACAATAAATCAAAAAATTAGCCAGGCATGGTGGCACATGCCTGGAATTCCAACTACTTGGATGGCTGAGGCAGAAGGATCACCTAAGCCCAGCAGGTCAAGGCCGCAGTGGCCATGAGTGTGCCACTGCACTCCAGCCTGGGTGACAGAGTGAGATTTCAACTCAAAAAAAAAAAAAAAAAGAAAGAAAAGAAAAGGAGAGGATTGGGCAACAGTCCGAATGCAGCAAACCTGGTTATCTAATATGGCATTCATTTCAAATTGTCTGGACAAGTGTGTTCATACTCCCCAGACTACAGGACCCCCATCTTTGATTCAGAAAACATGGTCACCGTATGAATGAATTGTTGGTAAACACAATATTCACTGCTTAATAATCCGGAAAAGATACAGGAGTGAATTTATAGTGATTTCGCACCTTTCATTATGGAATGCCATATAAATATTTAACTCTGATGTTTATTTTATTCTAATTTTTTGTTAATCACATTTGCTTAGTTAATATGGCATACTTATGCCAAGTTTTTATTATTGCCGTAGATTTCATGAATGATGACAATTTCCTGTGCTATTTTATTTGAAATTAGTTTGATTGTAAAGACTCATACAAAATTGCCCATTAATTCTAAAGCTTAGTATTTATGCCATTGTACATGCACACACATGCCTGTACACTCATACTCACACTTACATTCCTGCATATGCAAATACACACTGTTTTCTCATTATCAGTGAGACAACACATTGGCACATTGCCTCTAGCTTTCTAAGGGAAGGAATTTTTCTTTAAAGGTTCATTCATACTTCTGAAGGCAGACAAATTTGATTTAGCAGAACATCCTTCTAAAGTTGAGGAAGAAAGAAAAATTGCAAAATAAGACTGAAAGGAAGAAAGGAAAGATACAGATGGTGGAAACCAATTTTTTTTCTGACACTCAGGTTTTGATAGCTTGTGAAATCACTTTAGGAAAATTTCTTTTTGTCAACTTTTTCACATTGACCAAATGGTATGTTTGTTAGAGCCATGCTTAAGACCTCAGGGATATGTGGATGACCCCTGGGCCCCAATGTGCCTACCTACCCAGGTTCCAGGGGCATCTCCTTAAGGAATTCATGTTCCAGATTAAGCTCTTCCTCATCCCACAGTATCAATCAGTTCTTACCATCCACTTTCCTCCAGGACAGGAGGGTCCTTGAGCTTCAAGCAAAGGGGAAAAGGAGAGTCCAAAAGAGATGCCAGTGGGAACCAAGAACAGACGTTGCCCGTATCATTATTCTCTTCAGAGATGGCCCTGCTCTCTGAGAATGAGGGAAATGCAAGTTCCATGTTAGGATTCCATATTGGTCAGAATTAGCTTCTGTTTACCGTGCCTTAAACACAAGAGTTTGTCTCACTCTCATACAAAAGAAGTCTAGACAAGCCAGTCTAGATTGGCAAAGGGAATCAGTTTCCTTTTGGGTTGTTGCTCTATCAGTGCACGACTTTTTCTTCTTGGTCAAAGATGGCTGCTTAAATTTCAGCCATCACATCCTCAGTGCACCAGTAGAAAGGTCAGAAGGGCACAGTCGCTTCATTGATGGGCACTTCCCGGAAGTATCATACAACACAACTGCTTGCCTTCCATTGACCAGAATTTGGCCACACAGCCACACTTATCACCAACGGAGTGTGAACGGCCACACTTTTCACCAAGGGAGCGTGAAAAATACCATCTTCCTTCCTGTGGTTATGGGCTCAGCAAAATATCAAAGGTCCGTACGTATACTGAGGGAGAAGAGAGAGAATTAGTGTTGAGGGATGACTAGAAGACTAACACATATATCATCTTGCTAAAATGCCTTATTTCTCTCTGTGACCTGAGTTCTTTTCAGCTTTCTGGATTTCTTTCCAGGCCCAGACATAAAATTTGCAAATGAAGAAATGTGATCAAACTCTAAGGTCATTTCTAAAGAAAAGCTTTAGAAAGCTGAGACCCCATTCTGGGATTGCCTGCTAATGCCTCCTTGTAATTTCAGCGGAAATTCTAGAATTGGCTGGAAATGCTGCGAGGGACAACAAGAAGGCCCGGATAGCCCCGAGACACATCCTTCTAGCCGTCGCCAATGATGAGGAACTCAATCAGGTGTGTCTGAAGGACTGAGATCAGTCACACTGTGGGTTTGCCAACACACCGCTGCAAGTGGTCTTGGCTGGCCATGAGTCATTCCTGCTACAAGTGTCAATCACATTTATACCCAAAAAAATTCATGCCACGTAATAAACAAATTCTGCTATGTCATTCTGATTCCAAACAAAATGGCCTCTGGAATATAGACCCCATGATATATCCTAGGTCTTGCCAGACCTTTCTTTCCTCTTTAAAGACAAGTTCTGAGCCAGGCGGGTGACTCATGCTGTAATCCTAGCACTTTGGGAGGCGGAGGTGAGAGGATTGCCTGAGCCTGGGATTCAAAACCAACCTGGGAAACATGGTGAGACCTCTACCATAAATCAAAAAATTATCCAGGCAAGATGACGCAGGCCTGTGGTTCCAGCTACTTGGAAGCCTGAGGTAGAAGGATCACCTGAGCCCAGCTGGTCGAGGCTGTGGCAGCCGTGAGCATGCCACTGCACTCTAGCCTGGGAGACAGAGTGAGGCTCCAACTCAAAAAATAAAAACAAAAAAGACAAGTTCTGTGTGTTACTGAGGAAGGTGCAACACACATTGTTCTCCTTATGATTTCTTTGCCCAAACTTCCTTGACAATTTTTTTTCTGATGAAGTCAGGAGAATCTTTCTTTATGTATCAGAACTGACATTTTGAAACTAACTCCAAAGTCAAGTGAATAACCACTCCCACTCCAGGATACACAAGGTGATCGGTAGATACTATAAGAATGTTTAGACTGGGTACAGTGGCTCACATGTGTCATCCTAGTGCTTTGGGAGGCTGATTGAGGCTGGGAGTTCAAGAACAGCCTGGGCAACATAGTAAGACCCCCATCTCTAGCTAAATAATCTCTTTAAATTTAAAAAAAGAAGTTTTATTTTGATTTATTTTCGTGTATATTTACTTTCTAATCTCTGTTGTGAAGAATCAGTTCTTAATGCCAATTCATCATAGACTGATAATTTCCAAAAAGGTAATATAAATTAATTACTAGAAGAAAGCAAAGACATAGAAACTACAACCCACAATTTTTTATTCTCTTCAAAGATAGATTATATATATATTATAATAGATTCAATAGATATACAATAACTCTATCAATTGCTGTATAAGTTCCCAGACTCTTACCTGCAATTTCTGTGTTGCTTTTATGTAGATAGGTAACTAACATGGGTAAGCCGTGGTCGCAGACCATACTTGGAGTAATGCTGCTTTAGGACGTGGAGAATATATGAGTGGAGTATTACATGTCAATTATTTACAAAAAAACAAACGTACACCGATTGGGAGGTGCACAGTCAAACATATTTTACTGATGGAATGCATGTCTGAGGATATAGAGGCTGCAGATGTGTTGTTCACTGGGTCTAGTCTTTGCATTAACCTTTGAACCTAATTTTGCCAAACTGCACTCCCCCATATGAAGCTCTTTATCCTCTGTTGTGTCTGGAATTCCAGAGCTCTGGGCAACAACCTGGTTTCAACTCCTAGGACCCTTTTATTTTGCTTTGCTTTGTTTTGTTCTCTGTACAACATCACAGGATGTCTTGTTACCTACAGAGAAATGCTCTACAACTGAAGGAAGAGAAAGCCAATTAAATTGTATATTATGCATTTTCTTTAGGAAAGCAAAGATCAGTTTTAAGACTTGCTTTGCCGACAGTTAGAATTGTATTAAATCCAGAACCAGCAAACTCTGCTGTGTGAGCTCATGCCTTTCTCTCTTCAGCTGCTAAAAGGAGTGACCATCGCCAGTGGAGGCGTCCTGCCCAGAATTCACCCTGAACTGCTGGCCAAAAAGCGAGGGACCAAAGGCAAGTCAGAAACTATCCTCTCCCCTCCCCCAGAGAAAAGAGGAAGAAAGGCCACGTCAGGCAAGAAGGGGGGCAAGAAATCCAAGGCTGCCAAACCACGGACGTCCAAAAAGGTGAGTCAAGGTTGCATTTCTGGGCTGGGAGTGATGATTCATGCCTGTAATCCCAGCACTTTGGCAGGCTGAGGTGGGAGAATTACTTAAAGCTAGGAGTTCAAGACCAGCCTGGACAACATAGCAAGACACCATTTCCTTTTTTAAATTTTTTTAAATTTTATTTTTTAAAAAGGTTGCATTTCAGGCTGGGCACAGTGGCTCACATCTGTAATCTCAGCATTTTGGGAGGCCGAGTACAAGACCAGCCCAAGAGGTCAAGGTTGCCTGAGCCTGTGGGTTCAAGACCAGCCTGGGCAACTTGGCGAGACCTCGTCTCTACAATAAGTCAAAAATTAGCTGGGTGTGGTAGTGCACGCCTGTAGTTCCGGCTACTTGGAAGGCTGAGGCAGAAGGATCGCTGGAGCTCAGCAGGTCGAGGCTGCGGTGGCTGTGAGCATGCCACTGCACTCCAGACTGGGCGACAGAGTGAGACTCCAGCTCAAAAAAAAACAAAAACAAAAGACAGGCCGGGCTCAGTGGCTCAGCCTGTAATCCCAGCTCTTTGGGAGGCCGAGGTGAGTGGATTGCCTGAGCCCTCAGGTTCGAGAACTGCCTGGGCAACTTGGCGAGACCTCATCTCTACAATAAATCAAAACATCAGCCGGGCGTGGTAGTGCGTGCCTGTAATTCCGGCTACTCAGAAGGCTGAGGTGGAAGGATCACCGGAGCCCAGCAGGTTGAGGCTGCGGTGGCCGGGAGCGGCCACTGCACTCCAGTCTGGGTGACAGAGTGAGACGCCAACTCAAAAAAAAACAAAACAAAACAATAGAGATTCACCGGTCTTTCCTCGCCCCTTCTGCCATCTACCAGGTAGCGATCTACAGGTGCCTTGCTCTTGGACTTCTGGGCCTCCAGAACCATGTCCATGTGTCTCTATTGTTTCTGAGCCATCCAGTCTATGGTATTTTGTTATAGTAACCTAGACATCCTCACAAAATGAGAGGGACATTAAAAATGAAACCATGAAGGTGCAGCAGACATCTCTGAAGGACTGAGGATTGTCTGCAGCTTAGTGCTGGGAGGAAATGGCAAGAATGTGTGTGTAAAAGATAAAGGACCTTTGAGACTAGAGCTCAAATCATTAGAGTCTTCAAGAGATTTCCAACCCCAAAGCATGGATAGTTTTCAGCTCCTTTTTATTGCTCCTACCAAAGTCCTAAGTAAGAGACAATAGCCTAGAAGCTGCTTTTCTTTCTCAACAATAGGCTTTATGTTGCATACTAAACAATCTCTAGTCTCCCACAGGTGGGCCCCTTGAGTTAGCCTATGAAATTTCAGGTGTTTTGGATAGCTTGATATGCTAAGTAGCTTAGCTCAGAGATACCACTGGTGGAGTAATATTTTTTTCATATGCTGCCCAGTTCAGGAAACGCTAGTCACATGTGGCTATTTAAATTTTAATTGAAAAATGAAATCCAATTAAAAATTCAGCTCCTTGATAGCACTAGCCACATTTCAAGTGCTCAGTAGCACTAAAGATCACAGAAAGAATATTTTCATGATCACAGAAAATTCTTCTGGACAGTGTTGCCATAGAGGTTGTGAAATTGTCATTCTGCAGTTCTTCATGGTAACACAAAAGATCATAAGAGTTCACCTCAGCCGGTTGCAGTGGCTCATGTCTATGATCCCAGTGCTTTGGGAGGCGGGAGGATCACCTGAGGCCAGGAGTACAAGACCAGAATGGGCAAAATAGCAAGACCCCATCTTTACAAAAATTAAAATAAAAAAATTAGCAACCGGGCTCGGTGGCTCAGCCTGTAATCCCAGCACTTTGGGAGGCCGAGGTGAGTGGATTGCCTGAGCCCGCAGGTTTGAGACCTGCCCAGGCAACTTGGCAAGACCTCGTCTCTACAATAAATCAAAAATTAGCAGGGCGTGGTAGCACATGCCTGTAATTCCGGCTACTCGGAAGGCTGAGACGGAAAGATCGCCGGACCCCAGCAGGTTGAGGCTGCGGTGGCCAGAAGCATGCCATTGCACTCCAGTCTGGGCGACAGAGTGAGATTCCAACTCGAAAAAAAAAAAAAAAAATAGCCAGGTGTGGTGACACACACTTGTAGTCCCAGCAGGCTGAGACAGATGGATTGCTTGAGCCCAGGAGCTCGAGGCCGTAGTGAGCTATGATCATGCCACTGCACTCCAGGCTGGGTGATAAAGCAAGACTCTGTCTCTTAAAAAAAAAAATTTTAATATAAATAAATAAATAAACATAAAAAGGAAAGCGTTCACTCCACTGCCTCTGTGCTCCAGAGAGCTCCCAGGGAGAAGGGAGGTCGAGAGTACACTCAGAACAGCCCCACTTGGCTCTGAGCTTGTTGTAAGCTGCAGGCATTGAAAAGAGCAAGAATACTGTCCCTGTGTCCAGGTTTAGGTGAGGACTACAGAGATATGTGACCCCTTTAACAAACTTTAAATCTACCCTTTTCCTTTCCTTCTATTGCTGTCCCTTGCTGTCCTCCATCAAGAAATAGCAGAACATGACACCTCATCGCTTCCTTTCATATCCATGTTGGTGGCAGCATAATGAAGCCACATGGGGTCTTTTCTGGATTGGTTCTCATCTGTCCTTCTTATTTCTACCTACAGTCCAAACCAAAGGACAGCGATAAAGAAGGAACTTCAAATTCCACCTCTGAAGATGGGCCGGGGGATGGATTCACCATCCTGTCTTCTAAGAGCCTTGTTCTGGGGCAGAAGGTAATAGAGAGAGTTGCAGCGTACCAGAGCAAAACACTATTGCGTTTTCATAACCTCCTGTTTACAAGAAATGATGCCTCCCTTATCCCTGGCTCCCCTAATATGACTTGTACTTTAATCTCAAATTAGCCAGTTTTAAGCTGAAAAACTACGGCACTTTCAGCACTGTGAGAGAGAACAAGCTCTCTAGTGCTGAGAATTGTCCACATTGACACCGGTCAGCACAAGGTAAGCTTAGAGAATCTTACAGGTCAGTAGGTAGAATGCCATACTGGTCTTGCTGGGAATTCCCCACATCCCAGTAATTTCTGTTCCCACACATAAAAAACCCATAGCTAACTTTCCCAAACAGCTTCTGAGAGTCCTGTCTTACATGGTTCAGTGTAATTTATCAAGGAAAGAAAATTGAAATATCTGTTTCCTGAATATCCCTGGTGTTAGAAATGAATTATTTGCCAATAATTCAGTCTGCTTGCCTTCCGAGGCTGCAGAAAGAAAACAAACAGGGCTATCCATTTGAACGGTCTTCACAACACAACAGCAGCCCAGCCAGACATGCAAATAACTCATTCTTACAAGTGTGAAGTTTACTGAGTAGACAATTTATCTTTCAAGTCAACTAGGGCTGAAATAAGATACCCAAGGAAGTAGTTAATCATACCACTGGTAGCCAAATGTTTCCAGCCTGACAACAGTGTGAATCTCCATTCGAGAAATTGGGAAGATCATGACCTAGGAAGAGCATCACGTTGGTGGGTCCCTAGTTTATCACTGAAGAAAGCAGGGAAGCAAAGAGATGGCATTTATGTCCCCTCGCGGGGTTGTCCATGGTTACATGACTATCAGTGTTCTGTCACTTAGCTAGGGGAATGGAAAGATCTTGCTTACATGGGCAATCAGTGGAGAATGCCCTCCATTCCACTCTGCAGTGAACACAGAGGGCAGCATTTCCCAAGGGTAGCCCCAAGAATGTGGTCCCACAAAGCAAAGGGGCTGGACACAAGCAGGCAGGAATCCCAGAGCCCATTCTTTCTCCCCAGCAAAGTCATTTGCTTTTAGGGAGAAGAGAGAACAAACCCAGGACTTGCCTTGCAGGAGCTACTCAGAGGCTGCATCACTGAAAGCCAAGGCCACCAGGGTTGGGAACCAAAGGCATGAGCTATAAAGGAGAGAAAGAACAGGGGAGGTCCCATTCCTGTTCTAGGGAGGAGGAGGAAGTGTTGTTGCATGCTGCTAGTCTCAGAGTGAAAAGCAAATCCACTGAGCTCAAGGAGCTGGTTGAAAAACACCTGGGAAGCTTGAGGTTGCCGTTCTGTGTGCAGCCCTTTGGTTGACAGTTGGTATGAATAATAAAAAGGAATGAATGGATTCAGGTAAAATACAAGGATTCTCAATGGGAGGTGATCTCTCCTACATTCCCCATCTTTTCTTCCCGATGCAGCTGACCTTGACCCAGAGTGACATCAGCCATATTGGCTCCATGAGAGTGGAGGGCATCGTCCACCCAACCACAGCTGAAATTGACCTCAAGGAAGACATAGGTGAGATCCTGAGACTTTCTCAGAGCTGCTATACTGTGGCCCACTGTCTGGGCAAGATCTTGTGAAGTTGGCTGTTGTCAACTGGCAATCCCACTGCTTGGCTCCCATGTCAGATCCTGTCTTTGTATGTAATTGAATAGCTTTCAATAGAGAGCAACTCACTTTTTAAAAATCCTGCATACTTTTTTTTTGAAATTTTTACTGAAGTATTCTATCAAAACAGGTCATTAGTGTATGACTTGGCGAATTTTTCTCAAGTCATACAAGAATTTTTCTGAACATCATTGGGCAACTGTCACTTAAATCATCCTTTACCAGCATCCCAGAATCCCAAAAGTCCTTTACATACCCCCCTCCTGGTCATCACCCCCTCCAAAGATAGCCACTGTCCTGCTGTCTTCCAACAGCGTCGACGGGTTTCATCTGGTTTGATTTTTATAGAAATGAAACCACAGGCTCTTCTGTGTCTGACTCCTTTTCTCAATTTAGTGTTTGTGAAATCCATCCCTCTTGTTGAGTGTGGGTGTGTTCATTCACTCCCCTTGCTGTGCATTGTTATACTACATGAATATACCATAATGTATAACCATCTATTCAACCACTGGTAGTTTCCAGTTTGGGCTATAATGAGTAGAGCTACTATAAATATTGCTGTACATGTTTTGGATAAAACTTCACATACATTTTAAGCTTAATTTTTTTTGTTGTTTTTTTGAGTTGAGGTCTCTGTCACCCAAGCTGGAGTACAGTGGCATGATCACGGCTCACCACAGCATCAATCTCCTGGGTGCAGGTGATCCTTCTGCCTCAGCCTCCCAAGTAGCTGGAACTACAGGTGCACAGTACCACTCCTGGCTAACATTTTTCTTTTTTTTTTTTTTTGTAGAGACAAGGTCTTGCTATGTTGCCTAGACTGGTTTCTAACTCCTGGCCGCAATCCTCCTGTCTCCCAAAGTGCTGGGATTACAGGCTTGAGCCCCTGTGCCTGGCCTTAAGCTTATGTATTGAGAATGCTATTGATAAAAGGGAAATGGACATCTAGAAAAAATTAAGATGTTGATCAAGCTAAGAGCATTGGGCTACTTTACCAGTGGTTTGCCACCTGTCCCTTGGGCAGTGGGAGGAGGGCTTACTAGGCCAGGTGGAGAAGTGTAGGAGGGTAAGCTAACAGGGATGCTACTAGACACCATCTCATCCATTTTCACTAGACAGAACTGCCTTAAGCTCTCCACTGAAAGAGTAAAATGAACGAGGAAAGGATTGTATTCCTGAGATCCTGGGCTTGCCCCTATGGCTGGTGGTTTGAGGCAGGTAGTTCAGTCCTGGCAGTAGCACCAGGGGTCCCAGGTTACTGGACTCACTTGTGGTTCCCTCCTGGCATCAGAGGCCACCTACTGTGCTGGAAAGGAGATAGGATGGCACTGAGAAAAACCAGCATTCCAGAGAAACGGAACTTTCCTCCGCCATGGAAAGACGCCCTCTAGTGGCCATAATCTCAAGCCTCGTTTGAATAGGTGTCCCAGCTTCACACAAAGTTGCAATGTTCCTACTTATAAATTCTATCGCGTCTACATTTTTATATCAGAAAAACAATATACTTTCCTTAAGTGACAAGGTGGTAGAATAGAAAGAGCACTATTATTGGAGCAATAACTCAAGCTCAGATCCCAGCGGTGGATTCTAAGGCTGACCTCTTGGGTCTTGGGAGGAGAAACAGGCTGAGAGGCCAGACGATTAGCAAAGCAGGTTCTGGGTCCGCTTGGTCTGTGTCCCAGGTTTTCCAAATTGTCCCCAGCATGTGACCTTGGGCAGGATTCTTAACCTCCCTGAACTTCTGCTTCCTCCTCTGTAAATGATGGTAGCCATAGTACCTGTCTCATAGGCGTACTAAAGATTAAACTGAGGATACATGGATGGGGCCTATCACGTTGGGCTCCTTGACACTGAATGATTTGGTGGTCTTTTTTTCCTGCTGCTGTATTGTTAGAAAGAGTCCTTCCCATCCTGATACCTTTCTCTACAACCAACACCCTAACTAGTCGTCCATGCAGCTAAGGCCTGGACTTACTCATTTGAAAACATAATTCAATGGCTGGATGCAGTGGTTCACACCTGTAATTCCAGCCTTTTGGGAGGCTGAGGTAGTTGGATCTCTTGAGGCCAGGAGTCAAGACCAGCCTGAGAAACACAGCAAGACCCTATCTCTACCAAAAAAAAAATTTAGCCCAGCATGATGGCACACACCTGTAGTTCTAGCACTTTGGGAAGCCACAGCAGAGGGATGACCTGAGGCCAGGAGTTCAAGACCAGTCTGAGAAACATAGCAAGACCCCATCTCTACCAAAAAAAAAAAAAAAAAAAACAATAATAAGCTGGTTGTGGTGGCACACACCTGTAGTCCCAGCTACTAGAGAGGCTGAGGCAAGAGCATTAGTCCAGCCTAGGAGTTCAAGGTTGCGGTGAACTGTGATCACACCACTGACTCCAACCTGGGCAACAGAGCAAGACCTTGTCTCTAAAATTAAAAAATAAATAAATAAAAATAAATTTAAAAAGCATTATATTATTACATAAAAGAAGCAGAAAAGTATACTGAAACCAGATGCAATAATCACCACCTATAACCATGTTTGTTTCAGATCTCACCCCGCCCCCCACATACTTCTAGACATCATGTCATTTTATCTGCAAATATTTCAGAATGATCTCTAAAAGATAAGAACAACTTTTTTTAACAACTTAAGCACAATACCATTATTGTACCTAAAAAAAATATACATATCAACAAATATCCAGAATTCCAATTCCAATGGCATCATAAACATCCATTTATTTTGTTCTAATTTGCTTATTTGATTTAGGATTCAAATGAGTCCATACTCTGCAATAGGCTGATAAATCTCTTATAACCCATAAGTTCCCCCTTCCCACCCACCCCCATTTTTCTCTTTCTTTCTCTCTATCTGTCTCATTCTGTGTCTTTTTCTCTTTCTCTCTCACTCTCTTTGTCTATGTCCTTCTCTCTCTCTCTCTCTCTCTCTCTCTCTCTCTCTCTCATTGCTTTGCAATTTATTTGTTGAGAAAACTGGGCCATTTGTCCTATAGGGTATCCCACAGTCTGGATTTTGGAGGATTACATTCTCCTGGTGGTGTTAAGCATGTTTCTTCTCTGTTTTTGGTGGTGGTGGTGGTTTGGGGTTGTTGTTGTTGTTGTTGTTGTTGTTTTAAAATAAGTTCAAGCCGGGCTCGGTGGCTCAGCCTGTAATCCCAGTGCTTTGGGAGGCCGAGGTTAGTGGATTGCCTGAGCCCACAGGTTCAAGACCCACCTAGGCATCTTGGCGAGACCTCATCTCTACAATAAATCAAAAACTAGCCAGGCATGGTAGTGCACGCCTGTAGTTCCAGCTACTTGGAAGGCTGAGGCGGAAGGATCGCCGGAGTCCAGCAGGTTGAAGCTGCAGTGGCCGGGAGCAGCCACTGCACTTCAGTCTAGGTGACAAAGTGAAACCCCAACTCAAAAAAAATAAAATAAAATAAATTCATAGTTGAATTTACAGGTTTAAAAAGAACTCAGGCTCAAAAAATGTGGACAAAATTCCTTGGTCGGTGATGAGCATTCTTGCACCAGGAAGCACGTCTTGTTGTCTGTCTTTGTGTGATGTTAGCAGCCGTTGATGCCCTTCTCTAGATCTGTCCATTCCTTAGGGGTTGCAGAGTATGACATTCCTTCATTTCTTCACGAGAGTGCTTCTCTAGAGAAACGACCTTACAACACTCCAGGCTTTTTCTTCTCAAAAGTCAGTGAAGGAGGTTAATTCACCTTGCCTTCTGCCCACCACTATTTGGCCCCCAACCTACATGCAGAGTGCAGCAGTGTAGACCTATTTTCCTGCCTCTCGCCATGACCTGGCTACCAGCTTCAGTTACCTGGTGCTCTCTGGGCTTCTGGACCCAGCATATCAACAGTGACTAGGAGTCAGGGGCCAAAAAGGAGACTCAGAGGCAATGGACATAGCCATGACCGGTGTTTGCCAGTTGTGGCATTGAAACCCAAGCACATTAATGCACAAACCCCGTCCCCAGCCCCAGCCCAGTGGAGAATGACTGCTAGCATAGACATTTCTCCTAAATAATCTGCACCATGTATTGTGGCTCTCCAAACATCCTTGAGTGCCTGAGTAGGAAGGTGGGAAGTGCCATCACCCAAGGCCAACCAGGTCGCTGAGTTTATTAGAAGATCAAAACACCCGAGGGGAACTATCTCATCTCCTGCCCAAGAACAGCCATCATCCTAGTCTGGACAAAATACCCATGTAGTCTCAAAGACATAAGGGTGTGGGCAGAGGGGGCTGGATCCCCTGATGCACACAGATGGGGTTACTGCTGGGCCAGAGGTGGGGGTCTTGCTGTGTCCTGGGGGTTCCACTCAGTCTCTGTAGAAGCAAAGGCCTAAGATATTGAGTAGAAAATATCCCTAACCTCAAAGACTCAGGGGCTCTCCCAGCAGCAAAGTTCTTAGAGATTAGCCTCTCACATCTCTGCATTTTTCCATTGACAATTGAGGCCCAGGTTGGGGGAGAAACATGCCAGGCTGTATTGGGCTTAGTCTGTCCTTTGACCCCAAGGACTTACAATATGTTGGTGGCACCAAGATAGGAACAGGACTACAGAGCTCTCAGTGTAGGTACTGAACCCATAGAACACAACGCTGGAATCTCAGTTTAAAAAAAAAAATCAAGGCCAGGTGTAGTAGCTCACACCTGTAATCCTAGCACTTTGGGAGGCCCAGGTGGGAGAATCGTTTGAGACAAGGAGTTGAAGACCAGCACGGGATAACAAGACCCTGTCTCTACAAAAAATAAAAAATGATAAATAAATAAAAATCATCTTCAGGACTCATGTCATGAGATTGTTTATGGACAAATCATCCCTTTAAAATTTCCTTTTAAAATGCCTGCTGACCAAGCATGATGGCCAATGCCTATAATCCTGGCACATTGGCAGGCCGAGGCAGGAGGATCATTTGAGGCCAGGAGTTCAAAACCAACCTGGGCAACATAGTGAGACCCCATCGCTACTAAAAATTCAGAAACAAAAAGCCAACAACAAAAAAGCTTGCCAATGTAAGTTTGCCGGACTGAGGTCCAGTGACCACTGGCAAGCCAGGATAACAATTGACAAGTCGGATTCCTGGTTTCTTTCTTTTTTCTTTCTTTTTATTTTTGAGTTGGAGTTTTACTCTGACACCCAGGCTGGAGTACAGTGGCATGATCACAGCTACCACAGCCTCTACCTGCTGGGCTCAGGCGATCCTTCCAAGTGCTGGGATTACAGGCACGTACTATCATGACCAACTAATTTTTTATTTATTGTGGAGGCAAGGTCTCGCCATGTTGCCCAGGCTGGTCTCAAACTTCTGGGTTCAGGCAATCCTCTCACCTTGGCCTCTCAAAGTGTTGGGATTACAGGCCTGAGCCACCACACCTGGCCTGATTCTTAGGGTGTTTTTCTCCTTGGCCTACTAATACTATGTCAAATAATGGAATTGTATTGAAAGAATGACCACAATGTCTTCCCATTGTTCTTTCTCCTTTGCAGGTAAAGCCTTGGAAAAGGCTGGGGGGAAAGAGTTCTTGGAAACAGTAAAGGAGCTTCGCAAATCTCAAGGCCCTTTGGAGGTCACGGAAGGTAAGTATGGAATTGGGTCCGTGTCGCCATCGTGGTCTCACCGCCTTCCTTCCTGAAGTGCTCAGCCTCACACGCTTCGTACATATTCAGTTCATGAAACAAAGTATGCCGTACCTAATCAGAATGCTCTCTCAGCATCTCACAGATCACTTGAGCAGGCCCATTGTAGAGCTTTCAGATGCTCTGTGACTAGAAAGTGTCTGGATAATGCAAGTCAATTTGCATAGATCCCCAAAATGGTCTGGAGCCATTGGGTACCATTGGAACCATTTTAAAGTGTGTAATTCAGTGGCATTAAGAAGTACTTTCATGATGTTGTGCAGTCACCACCACTATCTAGCTCGAGAGCTTTTATGTCTGCACATGGAAGCTACCTACACATTAAGCAGTCATGCCTACCCCCCAGCCCCTGGCAGCCACTTGTCTATTAACTTTCTCTCTCTATGGAGTTTCCTGTCCCGGATAGTTCATATAAATGGAATCACACAACTTATAACCTTTTGTATGCCTGGCTTCTTCCACTGAATACAGTTTTTTCAAAGTTCATCCATACCATAGCATGTGTCAGGATTCACTCCTTTTTGTGGCGGAGTAATATTCTATTTTGTTTAGCTATTCATCTGATGGATATTTGGGTTTTTCCACCTTTGGCTGTTGTGAATAGAGCCGCTAGGAACATCTGTGCACACGTTGTGTGAGCAACTGTTATCAAGGACACTGGGCAACTTTTTGACAGGTGGCTCCAACCTCAGAGCCATGTTCTTACCCACACGACCCCCTATCAGTTCACTCCTTATACCTCCAGTCAGTGCCAAGTGCTGCACTCACACCAGGGTTTCAAGAGCCATAAAACTCACTGCTGCCCTCAGACAGAGAAATGGGGCATAGAGCAGGAACCAAGGCCTTGGCATGAGGGTGCTGGGGAAGAATCGCAGTGAGGTGTGAGACGCCCTTAGGGGTGGGACACAGTGTGCAGATGGAGTGCTGTGTGTGCAGGAAGACTTGGGTCTCGCGCAAATAGGGAGTTAGGGGTCAGTAGGTAGAAGGAGAGAAACAGCAGCCCGGGATGGGGCCAGGCCCACAGTCTGTGCGAAGGAGTCTGAATGTGACCCGACCCGATGTGGACAAGAGGAGTCACCTTGGGACGTTTACGCAGGAGACTGTCCCGATTTGATTTGATTGGTAGAAAAGTGATGAGGGCTTCCAGTCAAGAAAGAATGTGAGTCCACACTTTAAATGTGCATAGGCCACTCTCCTATACACTCAGCAGTGGTAGATAATGTCTTTTTTTAAATTGTAAGACAAGCCAAGCACGGAGGCTCACATTTATAATCCTGGTACTTTGGGAGACACAGGTGAGAGGATTGCCTGAGTCAGGGGTTTGAGACCAACCTAGGCAACTTGGCGAGCCCTCATCTCTACAACAAATCAAGAACAATTAGCCAGGCATGGTAGCGCATGCCTGTGAATCCAGCTACTTGGAAGACTGAGGCAGAAGAATCACCTGAGCCCAGCAGGTCGTGACTGCGGTGGCCGTGAACATGCCACTACACTCCAGTCTGGGCAACAGAGTGAGACTCTGACTCAAAAAAAAATACATAAATAAAAAACAAAATAGAATTTTAAAAACTAATTGTAAGACAGAGCCACACTCTTATAGGGCAAGTAGATGTGTGGACGGAGACAGGAGAGTGGCAGCAGCACCGGTGGATCAAGCCCCAGACCCGGGCTTTGTGTCTGGTGATATGCAGAGTCGCCTCACACATGGAGGGGACCAGCTTACTGCTCAAAGCCAGGAGTAGAGGAGACTCCCATGGCCCTTCCAGGAAACCAAAGCACTGGCCACCACCCAGAGCTTACCCTGGGGTCTATGTAAAACCTGTCTTTCTAGGGTAACAGAAGGGCGCACAGAACCCACCACTCCAACCCAGGGCCCCGTTGCTGGCTCACTCAAATGGCCAGCTCCACTGCACCCCCCACATAACTGAGAGACAGAGCCCTCATCAGTCATCTAGGACTGGGGGCCTGGACCTGGGGAAGAATCCCAGCAAATACTGCTGGGGTGAGGAGGAGAGAGAATAGCTAGCTGCCCCACATGGAAGGAGAGGTCCCAACACGCTTCTCATCAGAGTTCCAAAGGCAGAAAGTAGAAGCAGTGTCTAAAGAGATCATAGCTGAGCATTTTCCAGAACGAAACATGAGTCCTCATGTCAAAATAAATGAAATTAAATCCAAAACCTGGTGCATCATGGTAAAGCTTCAGAAGTTCAAAACTGAAGAGAAACCTTCAAAGCAGCAACCCAAGTGGAGAGGTAGATCGTTTGGAAAGAAATGATGGTTCTAATGAGCACGGGCTTCTCATCAGACACACAAAAAAAATGTTTGGAAACAGGAAAGAAATATCTTCAAAGCACTAAGGGGGGAAAACTGTCAACCAAGAATTCCACATTCATTGCTGTGTTATTCAGGAATGAGGACAAAAGGTACACACTTTCAGACATGCAGAAGTCAAAGCAAGAAGCAGTGGCTCACACCTGCAGTCCTAGCACTTTGGGAGGCTAAGGCAGGAGGATCACTTGAGACCAAGATTTCAAGACCAGCCTAGACAACATAGTGAAATCCTGTCACTATGAAAAATTAAAAGTTAAAAGAAATTAGCCAGGCATGCATGCCTGTAGTCCCAGCTATGCAGAAAACTGAGGCAGAAGGATCACTTGAGACCAGGAGTTCAATGCAGCAGTGTCTTGTGATCATGCTACTGCACTCCAGCCTGGGCAACAGAGCAAGACCCTGTCTCTTAAAAAAAAAAAAAAAGTTCAGAGGCAACAATCAAGCCCCTTGATGGAATGACTACAAGAGACTGCACAGAGGAAATAGAAGTGAATCTTCAAGAAAGGAGAAGGCTGTGGGAAGCAATTATGAGCTAAGAAATGGGTACAAATGTGTTATGGCTAGGTGTCCCCCGCCTTGAGCCGATCAGAGTAGCATCCCAGAAAGAAGGGAAAAGGGAAGACAGTTCACCAGTTTTTAACACCATATTTAATTTAACTTAAAAGCACCATCAAAATCAAAAAAATTAGCCAGGTGTGGTGGCACGCACCGGTAATCGTAGCTACTCGGGAGACTGAGGAGGGAGGATTGCTTGAGCCTAGCCGTCCAAGGCTGCAGTGAGCTGTGATCGTGCCACTGCATCCCAGCCTGGGTGACAGAGTAAGACTGACTTAAATAAATAATAAATAAAAGCACCATCCATTGTAGGATATACCCTTCTTGCATGTACCACTAAGAAAAGATTAAATTTCCCAAAGGGAGTGTCTAACAGGAAACCCCCACATAAAGCTGGGACACATTCAATTTAAGAACAAGTGAGACATGAACCCCACCATGCAGAAAGGGGCAGCAAGTGTATACGTTGACCTTGGCAGCTGCCGATGCTGGGTTTCAATGTGGAGTTAGACTTGAGCAGCTGCATGGAGTCTTAGATGGCAGGAGGAGGTCTGGGCCAGAAGACCATCTAGAAAACTGGACAGAACAAGGGGGCATGGGGTAGTTGGAGGGGAAGAAAATCCTTGCTAGAAAACTTGAACTGCAAGCCACTGCAGATGTGCAGCCGGATCCTGTGCAGCTCAAAACCGCAGGCAAAGAGTAGAACGCAGTAGAACACAGGCAGAGTAGTAGAAGGCAGTCTCAGCTTGGTCGTGTCCCCAGGTGATGTAGAAGGAAATGCAACTTCTTTCTGGAAGAAGTCTGCTTCAATCCAGGCTAACAACAATAGTAAGACGCATCCTGATCGCAATGATATAGAAATGTTTAAACAACAGGCTAGGCACAGTGGCTCATGCCTGTAACCCCAACACTTTGGGAGGCCGAAGTGGGAGGATTGCTTGTGCCCAGGAGTTCCAGGAGACCAGCCTAGGCAACATAGTGAGATTTCGTCCCTACAAAAAAAATGTAAAAAATTATCCAGGCATGGTATGCACACCTGTAGTCTCAGCTACTCAGGAGGCTGAGACCGAAGGATTGCCTGAGTCCAGGAAATCAAAGCTGCAGTGAGCCAGGATCACACCACTGCACTCCAGCTTGGGCAACAGAGTGAGACCCTGTCTCAAAAAAAAAAGGAATAAACAACAAAAAAAAGTGCATCTTGCATAGCTAAAGCATACCAACCACAGTGCAGGCATGCCCTGAGGCAGGGGGGATGGGGAGAGGGTGGATCAAGAAAACATTTCAGGGGCAGAGCCAGTGAAAATCAGTCATGGTGGTCTGTTCAAGGTGGCAGAAGGGGAAGCTAAGGGTAGGTCCACGGTGGCCAGGCTGAGCAAACTGGTGAAGTCAGGCCTCTCCTTCATTCAGTGAATATCTGAGCACCTGGGAACCAGAGACATGACAGGGAATACTTAAGCGCTTCGATGAAGATGTCACCGTGTCAGAGTCAGTTTAGTGAAACATCTATGGCATGCATGGCAGGGTGGTGGCATTGGGGCACAGATGTGAACATAACCCCTGAACACTCTGGAACTTTCCACCCAGGTGGGGAGTCCAGGGTAACACAGCACATCAGTTAACACAGCTGGCTGCTGAATCGCACAGTGGGGGCTCAGAGAGAACGAACAGGGGAGCCAGGGAGAGAGGAGGACTGGCCGAGCGTGGGGACAGGGGTGCAGCCAAGCCTCGCATGTGAGGGCACAGAGGTGGCTGGCGGGACGTTGACTGAGAGTCTGGAAGGAGCAAGAAACGGACGGACTCCAAGGTGGAGGTGGAGGGCAGAGCAGGAAAGGCACACCAGGATAGAGACCAGGAACAGCTGCAGGTACTGGATTTCGATGTGGAGTGAGGGACCCTGACTCCAGCAACTGTGTAGAGGCCTGCTTGGCCGAAGGAGGGCTGGGGCCAGAAGATCCTCTAGAAAACTGGATTAGAACAGGGAGCGGGGGGTGGAAATGAAGCAGACAGGCCTGGAATGAGACAAGGCAGAGGAAACTGGCTGGAGGCTGCAGAGATGGGAAAGGAGGAATCGGGTTTCGGGAGTGAATGCTGATGTTGCTGGGTCCATGTTGGACCTGCACACCAGAAAGGTCACCGAGGTATGGGCCACTGTTGAAAGCAAAGGGAGGCCGGGCACAGTGGTTCAAGCCTGTAATCCCAGGACTATGGGAGGCCAAGGCGAGAGGATTGCCTGAGTCCAGGGGTTCAAGGCCAGCCCGGGCAATTTGGTAAGACCTCATCTCTACAATAAATTTTTTTAAAAATTAGCCGGGCATGGTGGTGCATGCCTGTAGTTCCAGCTACTTGGAGGGCTGAGGCGGAAGGATTGCCTGAGCCCAGCAGGCTGAGGCTGTGGTGGCCGTGAGCATGCCACTGCACTCCAGCCTGGGCAACAGAAAAAAAAAAGCAAAGGGAGAAAATAGCTTGCAGATGGCTCCTTAGGAACCAGGACTGCAGCAGAGAGAAGAGCACGGGGCCCAGGCATGCAGGGAGAACAGAAGCTGCTGTGGGAAACTGAGGCACTGTTAGAAGAAAAATCGTGATGACAGGGAGAACAGGGGTCAGCAGAAGCAGCTTCCCAGCAGGATGAGGAGCCATCCTGGAGTCCCTTTCGGATGTGATGACTGTGATGACTCTCCTGAGGGAAAGTTCTGGAAACCCCTAGCAGCAGCACTGCCATGCTCAGAATGCAAGTCTTCACCAGGTGACATCGCATCATAGAGGGGAAACACTTGAAGTCACTCTGTTAGTAGGTGCTTATACCAAATGCTGGTGTCAAAATCCTTGTGAAAACTTGGCCCTTGTGCTTGGCACCTCTAGAGAACATTATAAATCATGACAGCTACAAGTTTTGTTTTCCATTTCCAGTTGCTGTGGAAATACTTTTAGACTGAAGTGTCATTATGGGCATTTTTTTCTTTTTCCTTTATTTTTTGAGTCGGTGTCTCACTCTGTCATCTAGGCTGGAGTGCAGTGGCACACTCATGGCCACTGCAGCCTCAACTTGCTAGGCTCAGGCAATCCTCCCACTTCAGCCTTCCAAGTAGCTGTAACTATAAGCAGACACCACCATGCCTGGCTACTTTTTTTTTAATTTATTGTAGAGATGAGGTTTTGCCAAGTTGCCCAGGCTTGTCTCGAACCCCTGGACTCAGGCAATCCTCTTGCCTCAGTCTCCCAAAAAGCTGGGATTACAGGTATGAGTCACAGCACCTAGTTTTTTTTTTTGTTTTTTTTTTTTTATAGAGACAGGGTCTCACTTTGTCGCTCAGGCTAGAGTGCAGCAGTACAATCACAGCTCACTGCAGCCTCAACCTCCTGGGCTCAAGTGACCCTCCCACCTCAGCCTCCTAAGCAGCTGGGACTATAGGCACACACCGCCATGTCTAGCTAATTTTTTAAATTAGCAGAGCAGCTCCAAGGCTCAGGCATCATTGATCAGGTTGAATAGGGACACTCTGGTTGTGGTACACAAATGTACATTGTAAAGTCAGTGCATGACTGTGCCACGCCCCCTGCCTTGTTAGCATTATGTAGACAAGTTCCTGGTGCATTCATGTTTAATTATATTGAGTACTCACTAGGCATGGGAAAGGCAGGGAGCTTACAGCCTCATCTGACTAAGGGCTCCCTTGGATTTAGTCTCCTCTCCTGTGAGGAAGTGCGGTCACAGCTTCTCTGACACTGTGGACATCGCTAGGAAATACTTCTCATAAAGTAGGTAGGCATGATGTATTTCAAATAAATCTCTCAACCCAACCCTGTCCACAGCACTGAAATACGACAGGCACACATGTATGTAGCAAATGCTGCCCCCTCATGGCCATGGGCTGCCACTCCAGGAGGGCTGGGCACACTGACTGTGTTTTCCTCAGATTCTGGAGTGTCACAGAGGGCTGGGATGACCCAGGGGCATGCAGCATGGGGCTGCACCAGCAGCTGCCCCATGTGGATCAGAGAGAACTGCTCCCCTGGGTGCTTATCAACTCTGTCGCTGATGGGAACTATGTTTGGAGGAGTAAAAAGTAAAACAAAGGAGTGTGGCTGAACTTAGGAGACAAGGCTGGCATAACTCAACTTCATAACTCCTTTTTGAAACCCTTCTCTCTCTGCAGGGCATGTAGAGAGGATCAAAAGACAGTCCCTGTCCAAGGAAGTATACAGTCAAGTTCAGAGTTCTCAACTCATGGAGGGGCCTAAAGCCACACACACATAAATCCTCTACCAGACCCACTGAATCAGGGTCTCTGGGGCCAGGATCAGGCACTATCTCCTTTTATAGAAACCACTGTATTCATTTCCTATGGCCACTTCGCAAATTACCACACACTTAGTGGTTTCCAACAACACAAATTTCACGAGTCAGCAGAGCTGGTACCTTCTAGAGGCTCAGGGAAGACGCCCTTCCTTGCCTCCTCTGGTTTCTGGGCTGGGGCGTTCCTTGGCTGCTGGCCGCACCCCTCCAATCTCTGCTTCCATCATCATTCTGCCTTCTCTTGCCCTTGACCTCTTGCCTCCTTTTAATGAGGATCCCTTGATTACATTAGGGCTCACCCAGATAGTCTGGGATCATCTTCCCATCTCAAGATCCTCAATTCTCATCTGTAAGGTCCCTTTTGCCACATAAGGGAATGTCCACGTTCCAGGGGTTAGGATGTAGGTGTTTTGGAAGGCCATTACTCAACCAACCACAGCCAGCAGAGAGGATTTTTGTTTGTTTGTTTGTTTGTTTGTTTGAGACAGTGTCTTACTCTGTCACCCAGGCTAGAATGTAGTGGCACAATCACAGCTCAGCAGCCTTGATCTCCTGGGCTCAGGTGATCCTCCTATTTCAGCCTCCAAGTAAGGACTATAAGTGCATGCCCAGCTAGTTTTTTTTATTTTGTGTAGAGACAATGGCTTGCTGTATTGCCCAGGCTGGTCTCAAACTCCTGAGCTCAAGTGAGTCTCCTGCCTCCAGCCTCCCAAAGTGCTGGGATTACAGGCGTGAGCCACCATGTCAAGCCAGCAGAGAGGATTTTGATGTGTCCCTTTGACTAAGAAACCCCGTGAGTAGGTGAGTAGGTGAGTAGGTGGCCTAACCCAGGGACTAGTTGGCACACCATAGGAAAGTGATGTGCTGCCACAAAGGCATCAAGTACATTGGTCCAAAGCTTCTGCTGACTTTCCAACAACTCTTGCTCTCTGATAAACATAGTCCTCCTGGCACAGGATATTGTCCAGCCAACTTCCCACCAGTTCCTTGTTCCTCACAGACCTACCAAGTAGCCTGTGACATTCAGCCTAACCTCCTGGCTTAAGGTGGAAACTTAGGAAATAACCTGCAGTCTTTTCTCTCCCACGTCCCAGCGGCCATCAGCCAATCCAGTGGACTCGCAGCCAAATTTGTCATCCACTGTCACATCCCGCAGTGGGGCTCTGACAAATGTGAAGAACAGCTTGAAGAGACCATCAAAAACTGCCTTTCGGCAGCAGAGGACAAGAAGCTGAAGTCCGTGGCGTTCCCTCCTTTCCCCAGCGGCAGGTAAGATGCAGTTCTCCCAAGTTCATTCCTGCAGCCTTTTCCCTGGGAACCAGCTGCTCCCCCGTGCAGTCACATCCGACCGGGACATTCCAGAAGACATGGCCAATGGCTGCCCCATAGCCAAGCATGTTAACCAAGTGACTGAACAAGAAACCCAGTTTCCATCCTTCACAGCCCACAGGAAAGCAGGCCCACTGGTTCATAGATCACCCCTGACTGGGACCGGCTCCCCTGCCTCCTTGATGTCAAAGCCCAGAGAGATAGGCAGCTGGAGGGAGGAGCAGGAGGCAGAGGCAATGTAGCATCTAATCTGAGAGCCTTCCATGTCCAAAGCCCATGTTCCCACCAGCTGTCCACGTCTAGGGCACAAGAACAGAAAATATCAGGCTCAAAGACCTTGCTACTCAAAGTGTGGTCCAGAGACCAGCAGCAGTGACATTGCCTTGTCAGAATGTGAACTCTCAGGCCCTACCCCCGACTTCCTGCTTCAGAATCCCCAGGGGAGTCTGTGGCTGCTCTTGGGAGTTGAGGCTTTGACAAATTCACCCAGAGAAGTGACAGGCTGTCACCAAGGGCTCGCTGACAAGGGAGTTAGAGGAAATGATTGGTTTAACCATAACAGACCTCAGCTGGGGATTGTTTCAGGTACCCAATGAAGATATCCACTCTCACATATGACATATCCCCTCACTTCATGCTCCTTGCCAAGCAATTATGTACTTTAATTCCGAATACCTTCTCTCAAGAGCTGCCCCTCTATAACATAGCTCTGATTTGCAGTTGTGTCCTGGGAAGGCTAAGAGGGAGACAAGGAGGCCTAGCCCCTTCAACCCAAGCAAACAGCGCTAGGTCTCCACAGTCCAGGCCCAGAGAGGGTGCAGGCCGAATTCCTTTGCAGGCAGGACCATGGCAGTGCTATTCTGTACTGGAACACTACATGCAAGTGAGAATTTCTGTAGGCAGGCCCCTCCTGAACCTGCCTCGGGGTCTTGGTGTCCCCCCAAATCACCACTCTAGCTGTGTCCCTGAAAGCTGGTGCTGTGTCCCAGCCTGGTGGACGGCACTGTCAATCACCCTGGTGCTTGGGGCTCTTAGCAAATTTCACCAAATCCATCCTGCCCAGAATCATTGCTGATAAAATTACAGTGGCATGGGCATATGAGTGAATGAAAGAAATAATAAGTGCATCAAAGAGGAATTGTGAAGACGAGGCTTTTGAACATACATTTTTGCCTTTTACTAAACAATCTGATTAGCAGATTTCATTACCAGTTTTGAGGGACCTAATAAAGTTTATTTTGCTTTTTTGAAGAACAGGGGTTTTGTTTTTGTTTTTGAGTTGGAATCTCACTCTGTCGCCCAGGCTGGAGTGCAGTGGCATGCTCCCAGCCACCACAGCCTTGATCTGCTGGGCTCAGGCGATCTTCTGCTTCGCCTTCCAAGTAGCTGGGACTAAAGGCACATACCACCACACCTGGCTATTTTTTATTTATTGTAGAGACGAGGACTTGCCAAGTTGCCCAGGCTGGTCTTGAACTCCTGAGCTTGAGCAATCCTCTCACCTCAACCTCCCACAGTGCTGGAATTACAGGCGTGAGCAGCCGCGCCCAGCCCGAGAGCAGGTATTTTAGATGCTGATTAGCTAGCATTTTTTTGAAGCCAAACTCAACTTGAGTCACGTGACATAGATTCAAACACAGGGCCAGCCCTAAGACCTGCCAGCCCTAGGACCTGGGCTAAAATCACCGTACCTGAGTCAGTGTGGCAACTGTAGAGTGGGGGCAGCATCCCCTACCTGCCTCCCTCCAGGCTGCCCTTTGACTAGGGTCAAAAGGGACCATGCATGGACCAGCCCTGCACATGGCGAGCCCCCACGCTGTAAGAACAAGGGTTTGCACCACCTTCCCGGCCAAGGGGAGGGTTACTCCCATGGGTGCCTGAGGACCAAAATGATGTCAGCTCTTTTTACTTTGGCACAGAAACTGCTTTCCTAAACAGACAGCGGCCCAGGTGACCCTCAAGGCGATCTCGGCCCATTTCGATGACTCGGGCGCATCCTCACTGAAGAACGTGTACTTCCTGCTCTTCGACAGCGAGAGCATCGGCATCTACGTGCAGGAGATGGCCAAGCTCGACACCAAGTAGCTGCCATGGTGCTTTCCCAGGGATCAGGAGGAGTGCGGTCACAGAGTGGGGTTTTATTTTTTAAAGGGAGAGAGGAGGGATAACGGCAGGGGAGCAGAGAGCAGTGGAGAGGGCCGAGGGCAGCAGAGGCAGCAGGGGCAGGTCCTGCCCACGATGGCGCCCTCTGCGTTTTCTACTCTCCTTCGAAAGAGCCTCAGCCCATAAGGAAGCGGGTCTCCACAAGGGGTTTCTTTCCATGTGTTTTCTTCCTGTTTTAGAACTTTTTAAAAAAAAAACAGACCTCGTTTTAGATTTATAGCATTGACTTTTACACTCACTCACACACAAGAAAAAAATCCCTTCAAAATTCTTAAATCTTCTGTTCCTCCTTTTTTCCAAGGGAAGAGGGCATACATGTGACTTGGGCTTTGTTGGTTGTCTGTATTCCATGGTGGAGAGAAGAAAATGGGAAAGACGTCTCACTGGTGCTTTTCTCTTTTGTTTTAGTGCCCCCACCCCATCCCACCCCACCCCATATGATATCTGTAACTACTCCTAAGAAGTTTTTGCTTCAGGCTTTTTTGTTTGTTTGTTTCATTTTGTTTTTTAAAGAAAAAGAAAAATGAAAGGAAAAAAATAAAAGATCCAGTGTCTTTCTTACAACATATTCTTTTATTGCAACATTCTCCTCGGTTTGGAAAACCATGTCCCCACAAGTGGATACTTCTGGAGTGTTATAAGTAAACAGAAGGCCAGCCGGGCAGGCATGGTGGCTCATGCCTGTAATCCTAGCACTTTGGGAGGTCAAGGTGGGAGGACTGCCTGAGCTCAAAAGTTCAAAACCAGCCTGGATAACAGGGAGGCCCCGTCTCTACCCCCACAAAAAAGCAAAAAATTAGATGTGGTGGTGCGCAGCTATAGTCCCAGCTCCGAGGCAGGAAGATCACCTGAGCCCAGGAGATTAAAGCTGCGGTGAGCCCTGATTGTACCACTGCATTCCAGCCTGGGTAACAGAGTGAGACTCTGACTGAAGTAAATAGAAAGCCAGTAACTAGCAGGCTGAGATTCTCAGCAGGCCAGACCCCAGGTCAGAGAGTACTGGGGCTGGTGTCTCTCAAGTCCTGCTTCTGGAAGGGGTGGATCTCCAGGCTCTGGCTTACAAGAACAAAGCCCTGGACGAAGCCACTGGTGGGCAACCATCCTCTGGAAAAAAGGTACGTCTCACCTAGGCCTGGGCAACAAAACAGAACTGACCCTGGGCCACAGCCCAAAGGCAATGAGCAGAGAACCCCAGGGAGCTGGTGTCCCGAGGACTCAGGGGTCACCACCAAAAGCAAGCAGAGGAGGGGCATGGCGGAGCGGGCAGGGTCTGAATGTATCAAATGAACTCATCAACCACTTCTGCGATGAAAATGTAACCTAGGTGGTCCAAAATAGGCCCTCCTGTTGGAAGATCACTCCCAAATAGAGGGGTCACATATCCCCCTTAGCACAGGTGGCAGATATTACTGCCTTATGGCTGGGCCTCCAGATGAGGGACCCTGGGGTTGGCCAGAAACCCAGAAGCACAAAACCTCAAAGTCTCACAGGGCCCCTTCCCCACCCCCCAGCAACAGCTGGAATTTTGTCACTTACACATTTCCCCACGATGGTAACCTGGAGATATGTGGGGGTCACCTTCTGAACTCCACCCCGCTCCCTGCAGGGTAACCAGATGGTGCCTCCAAAGGGTCACGTTAGCTCTGTGACCTTTCCTTAAACACCTCCCATGGCTGGCAGGCCAGGCTGCAGTCTTGACCCCTGCTGGCTTTGTATAATCTCACTGTCAGGGTGGGTTAACCAGGAGGGAAACCGTCTAACTCCTTCTTCTTCAATGTAACCTATGGTATATAGGTAGGATCTAAAAGTGAGAATGCAGAAGGACTCGTGAAGCTTAGGGGGCAAGGGGACTAACCACATGTTGAGGAGCTTAAAGCGAAGCTCCTGTTCACCACTTGTTGCTGCGGAATGTGGGGGCTCGCCCACATGCAATGGTAGAGGTTTGGTGTGCAGGCCGTCTCTCCACCCCAGCTCCTTTGCCTTGGTCTCACTGTGTAGGCTCCTCTTCCTGCCCTTACAGATCCCAGCCACCAGGAACCCAGCTCTCTGCCCCACTCTGAGAGCTCTGAATGTTATGCCTAATTGCCCTCACACACACACACACACACGTCTAAGAGGAATCGGGGTACAGAGGGCTGGCTGTGGTCTCCCCAGGATCACAGGAACCCAGCTCTCTGCCCCACTCTGAGAGCTCTGAATGTTGTGCCTAATTGCCCACACACACACACACACACACACACGTCTAAGAGGAATCAGGCTGGCTGTGGTCTCCCCAGGACCACTTAGCCAGCACATATGAGCTGTTCAGCCAATACAGCTACAAGCAGACCTTCAATACCCAAAAAGAATCCCTCTAGAAGGGTCTTTTTTAAATGTATGTCTGTGTCTGTCTGTCTGTCTGTCTCTCTCTCTCTCTTTCTCTCTCATTTTTGTTGTATACAAGTTGAATTTCCAGTAAGTACATCATTGGTATCTTTTTTTTTTTTTTTTTTGCTTTGAAGTCTCACTCTGTCGCCCAGGCTGGAGTGCAGTGGCATGCTCCCAGCCACCACAGCCTCGACCTGCTGGGCTCCGGCGATCCTTCCACTCAGCCTTCCAAGTAGCTGGAACTATAGGCACGTACTACCTGCCCAACTAATTTTTTTGATTTATTGTATAGATGAGGTCTCGCCAAGTTGCCCAGGTAGGTCTCGAACCCGCGGGCTCAGGCAATCCACTCACCTCGGCCTCCCAAAGCGCGGGATTACAGGCTGAGCCACCGAGCTTGGCCATCATTAGAATCTTATGCCAGAAAAACTGCCCTGGCCCCCTTCAGCTCTTCCAGGCAGGGGCCCTCTGGCAGGCGGTGCATCCACCCATTGGCCATGGTAGCTCACCTCCTGCCCAGACTCCCCATCAGGGTGGAGACTGCCTCATGGTTTTCCAGCTGGTGGAGACAAACAGGTCCCGGCTCTTGGCCAACCGAACCATGAGGCGACCCACATAGAAGCCACTGATCTGGCCCACGCCGTCATTTCTTCCCATGGACAGGAGGAACGTCAGGGAACCTGCAGAGCAGAGACATACACTCAAACCAGAGTCTGCTGAACGTTCTGGGCTGGCAGGTCCCAGTGCGCCGACCCCTCCCAGGCCTTCACACTCAGGGCCGGGAAATGTGTAAGACATCCAGGAAGGTGGGTGAGGCCCTGGTTCATTTTTAAAGAGCTATAGGGGGGGTATTTGCGCTGCCAGCGTGGAGTCTGTTCTAGTGGTCAGGTACCTCATAGCCCCACAAAGCTCCCCCATGTCTAACCCCAAATGCTCCCAAAGCACGAGGCAGGTGGGGCTTCCCTCACCTGGCTTGTAGGCCTTGAGGGGCCTCTGTTTCATGGAGTTGACAATGTTGGCCACGGCGATGTTGGCGTGGAGGCCGGCGTGATAGGCCATCTTGGGCTCCCTCATGTCGGCACAGTCTCCAATGGCATAGACATTGCTGTGACCCTCCACCTGGAGGTACTCGTTCACCCGCAGGGCGCCATTGCCGGCCAGTTTGCTCTCTGTCCAGCAAGACAACACCAAAGCCAAGACCCTGAGTTGTGGTGTTAAGTGGCCACCAGAAGGTGATGGGGATGAGCTCTAGGTGCTGGCCAGGTCACCCTCCATAGGCACCTGCATGAGAGGCAATCCTCCTACCTAACTTATTCCTGCCTGAAGTCCCTGCCTCAGAATCTTCCTGCAAAGGGAAGGTTACTGATTTCTGAATGGAAATGGGCCAGAGCCCCAGCAAGCCTCCTTTAAGAAAAGCACACAACTCCTCACATAAGTTACGATGATTAGCCAAGTCTTAAATTTACTCTTGAATGTAGGTAAGATTTTTTTTTTTAAGAAGGCAGGGCTTTGGTCAGGCATGGTGGCTCACACCTATAACCCCAGTACTTTGGGAGGCAGAGGCAAGAGGATTGCTTGAGCCCACGGGTTCACCATGTTGTACCTGGACAACATGGTAAGACCTCATCTCTACAATAATTTTTTTTTTTTTTTAATTAGCCAGGCATGGTGGTGTGTGCCTATGGTTCCAGCTATTTGGAAGGCTGAGGTAGAAGGATCGCCTAAACCCAGCAGGTCAAGGCTGCCATGGCTGTGAGCATGCTACTGCACTCCAGCCTAGGTGATGGAAGTAAGACTGACTCAAAAAAAAAAAAGAACACAGGGACTGCTCTGTTTTTAAGGACTTCAATGAACTTATCTTTTAAAGTACAACATTAAGACAATTAGGTGAACCAGGTATGGTAGCTTATGCCTGTAATCCCAGCACATTGAAAGGCTGAGCCAGGAAGATTGCTTGAGCCCAGGGATTCGAGACCAGCCTGAGCAACAAAGCAAAACTTCATCTCTACAAAAAAAATAAAAAATAAAAATTAGCTGGGCGTGGTAACATATACCTATAGTCCTAGCTACTCAGGAGGCTAAGGCAGAAGGATTGCCTAAGCCCAGGAAGTAGAGGCCACAGTGAGCTGTGATGGTACCACTGCACTCCAGCCTGGGCTACAGAGTGAGACTCCAGTTCCATTTTTTAAAAAAGACAATTAGGTGTTAAAGTCTGGGATTTCTGCCCATGATAAGCTCTCAAACCCACTCCCATAGACAACTTGGACTGGCTTCCCTCTTCTGGGACTGGATCATTACTTCTTCCTGCTAGACACAAGGCAGGAGCTCCTAGTTGGGGATAAGCACTCGGGAGTAAATGATGGGAACCTGAGGACACAAAGCAACCATGGAGCCTGGCCACCAAGTCTCCTGCTCACACATGGAGGCCAAAATACACATCAGTCCATGTTCGGAGCCTCATGCCTGTAATCTTCACACTTTGAGAGGCTAGGATCACTTGAGCCCAGGAGTTCAAGAACAGGCAACGTAGCGAGACCTCGTCTCTACAAAAAATAAAAAAATTAGCCAGGCATGATGGCATACTCCTGTAGCCCCAGTTACTTAGGAGACTGAGGCAGAAGGATCACCTGAGCCCAGGAGGTGGAGGCTGTGATGAGCCATGACTGTGCCATTGCACTCCAACTTGGGTGGCAGAATGCGACCCTGACTCAAAAAACAAAACATGCATCAGTCCACCTCCTACTAGCTAACAAGTCAAATTTTTAACTTTAAGAAATAAGGCCATATCATTGCCCCTGCTCCCCAATAATTCCAAGTTTTAGGGGCCAAGTGTTTGGGTTCGGTTTGGGGAGAGCAGTGCACCTGCAAATAGAGAAAGGCCTGACCCAGAATCCCCTCCCCATGGCTGGAAGGAAAGTAACAGAAAGCCCCTCTTTCTTGTCTCTCTGAAACCTGTTCCCAACTCCTATCACTAGGGGGCAGCTCTATGTCCAGAAGATTCTGGCCACACCTTGGCCACCTGTAGCTGAGCCATTGTCACAGCTGAGGAGAGCTCAACAAGATTGGCCACTAACCTGAATGTAAAGTTTGAGCTGTTGGGAAGGGGAATCAGGGAGGTGTTGACTCAGGGCCACAAGAGCTGTGGGCATTCTCAGAGTCTGAAGAGCAGGGAGGCACCAGGGAGGCAGCACGGCTCAAACACCTGCTCACCAAATGTGCCGCAGTAGGCAGAGCTGTTGATCTTGATGCCATTGCAGAGAATCACCATGTTGGTGGCCACCTCCGTGCCTTTGTCCGTCTGCACTTTGATGTATTCTCGATGCTCATTGAGGGGCAGCTCTTCCAGGTTGCTCACTCGCTCACCTGCAAGGGGGTTCTGTGACCAGAGGCCTGGCAGGGAGTAGGCACCCCATCAAAGCTGGACCCATGGCTGTGGCCCAACTGGGCAACTGCCCCACTCCCATCTCCCCTCCATGCCCCTCCCTCAGTCTACTCTACTGCCCCAGAAGCCAGTCTGGACATCAGGCCCCCAAGGGATCCAACTGCCGGAAAGTTCCAAGAAATCACTGGAGGGAAGCAAGAGGCTGAGTTTCCCAAGAAGTTCTGGGAAAAGCAATTCAGCAGAAGACCTCACACGCCTCTCTCATGGCAGCCATGCCCTCCTCGCTAGGCAGGACAAGGCCTCCCTGTGTACCACTGACCAAGCCAGAAAAGTCAGAGAAGCCAGCTTACCACACTTAGTGCCCAAAAGTGAGGGTGACAACAGCACTCCATAACCAGTTACCAAAAGGAGGCCGTGACAGCTGGAGGGGCTTCCAGAGCCTCACTACCTCTCTGTAAAAAATGAGACTGAGGCCCAGCATAGTGAAGGATGGGGGTCACACCACCAGGACAGACCCTACTCTCTAAAATGCTGGGTTGGTCGGACGCAGTGGGCTGGATGCAGTGGCTCATGTCTGTAATCCTAGCACTTTGGGAGGCAGAGGCAAGAGGATTGCCTGAGCACAGGGGTTTGAGACCAGCCTGATCAACTTGGCAAGACTTTGTTTCTACAATAAATCAAAAAAATTAGCCAGGTGTGGTGGCACACACCTGTAGTCCCAGCTACTCAGGAGGCTGAGGTGGAAGGATCACCTGAGCCCAGGAGGTTGAAGCTGCAGTGGCCATGATCTGCACTCCAGCCTGGGCAACAGAGTGAGACTCCAACTCAAAAAAATAAAATTTTTTTTTAAAAATGCCAGGTGGGTCCTGTGCCTCCTACCCTGGATGAAAGCCACACTCCTCACTACTCTCAAAATACACCTATTCCTTCTACCACAGAGACATAAGTCAGGGCAAATCCCTTAGATACACTCAAAGAAATATCATTCACCCAGCCTGGGCAACTTGGCGAGAGACCTCATCTCTACAATAAATCAAAAAATTAGCTGGGGATGGTAGCGCGTGCCTGCAATTCCAGCTACTTGGAAGGCTGAGTCAAAAGGATCACCTGAGTCCAGCAGGTTGAGGCTGCAGTGGCCGTCAGCATGCCACTGCACTCCAGCCTGGACAACAGGGTAAGACTCCAACTCAAATAAAAAGAAAAGAAATTCCACTCAGCAAATAGGCATCCCACCATCTGCACCATGTTCAGATCCCGCTGCCCCAAAAATATGGAAATCCTGTAAGTACCAGGGCCTCTGCCCTGTCTGAGAACAGACACGACTTCCAGCCCAGACAAGGCTCGAATGGGTTGTGATGCGCAACATCACTTCTGGGGCCTCACGCTCAACCTCGGGACACCGGGGGAAAGAGAGAGCCTGGGGTGGGCCATGCCACCCTCCAGTTGGAGGCCATGGCCAAGTCCCTCAGTCACAGCTCCATGTCCAGGAAGGGGCAGGCGCAGGGGTGTACATACTCAACAGCAGCTGCACACCCTTCCGGAGGAGAATCTCCTTCACTTCCTGCCGGACGCAGGGCAGGAGCTCCTCGTCGGCCAGGGGTACGCGGGAATGAATGAGAGTGACCTGGGGACAAAAGGACCACAAGGTCTGAGAAGGAGCGCCTGAGTCTTCGAACATGAACATCACACGAATACCCACCTCCTCCCCTGCCTCTGGGTTACAGATGAGGAAACGGAGGCCCCAGAGGAGTAATTTGCCCAGTGCCAGGACCAATTAGTAGCAAGCTGGGCTCGAACCCACATGTCCTGGGCTGAGACTCAGTACCACCTCTGGGCCAGAAGACCATCAAGGTGCTATTGCACCACAACCCATAGCTCACCTAGGGCTGCCTGGAAAATCCTTTTCAAGTATCCTTGGGCACTTACAATCATACGATCTATATGTAAGCCACTGGCATTCCAACTGTAAATTAGACTGACATTTACATTAAAGCTGGTTCTAAAATTAGCACTTCCAGGCACATCTGCTTTCTTGGGACAGCCCAAGGAAGCAGGAGGCAGCCTGTAGTCATGTTCAAAGCCTGGTCTTTAAAACCAGACTGCCTGTGTTGAAATTCCACCTCTGATATTCACCAGACGCCTCTGAGAGGCCCTAAAATGGGTACAAGAGTCCCACTCATAGGGATTGTATAACAATGACTGAGAACACACGTATAAAGCACTTATTAAATATGGAACTCAGCACATATTAAGTCCTTAACACAGGGTGGCTGCTACTACTCTTGTCCACTAATCATAAACATATGGATCTTATACTGAGTTACCTGAACTTATTTCTGACTTCAGACCACTCTTATCCTTGGGAAATAAGAAGAAATGTGTACACTGACTTCTGCCCCTATTCTTGACACAGAGCTCTTAAACCTCTTGCTATGTGCTAGGAGAATCATTTGGGATGCTAGGAGAATAATTTGTTCTAATATGTGGTCTTTGACTCAAATATTGGTTCTTAACTCAGGCTCCTGAGACTTTTGTAATGTCCTAAGTGGTGGGAGTGTCTGACACAGAGTTCCTAATCCCTTGGAATTTCCCAGACAACAGGAGCCTTTTGTTCTATGAAGCATCCCTGGACAGGGGCTGGTCATCAGAAAGACTAAACCAAGATTAGAAGCCTGGAACTCCAACCCTATCCTGCAGGGAGGGGATAGAGGCTGGAAATTGAGTGAATAACAGATCGCATCTCCATGCTGAAGCCTCCATCGAAGTCCCTGAAGTCCAGGTCCAGAGGCCTCGGGGTTGGTGAGCATGTCCATGGGCCAGCAGGTGACGCACCTCAACTCCACGGGTACAGAAACTCTCACTCCCGAGTCCCTTCCAGACCTTGCCCTATATCCCTCTTCACCTGGCTGTCCATTTTTACCTTTTAAAATATCCTTTTTGATAAATCAGCAATAGTAAGTAAACTGCTTTCCCGGGTTCTATAAGCTATTCTAGCAAATTATCAAACCCGGGGAGAGAGTCATAGGAACATCCAAATTGTAGTCAAGTGGGACACGAGTATGGGTAAGTTGGAGACCTATTACTTGTAACTGGTGTCTGAAGTGGGGGCAGTCTTGCAGGACTGAGCCCTTAAACTGTGGGGTCTGCACTAACTCCAGGTAGTATCAGAATTGAATTAAGTTGTCAGACACCCAGCTGGTGGAGAACTGGTCAGTAGAGGGAGGGGGTCCACACATCTCATCTCAGAGAAGTGTTGAGTATGAGTATAGAGGAAAATGGCTCGGTTTTTCCCCATGAAACCTCATAAATCAAAATGAATGAACTTTAACTACATCAATCACTCATAATTTTCAGCAATTTGTCAGAGGACAGCTATAAACTAAATTATCATGTATTGATTTTTCTTTTCAAAACCAACCTGTCTTTCCCTAGGGGAAAAAAGAACCATTCACAGGCCCCATGTGGCTCTCAGGCACTGATCTGGCTTCAGCCGCAAGTGAGTTCTTACCTGGAGGACCCATAATCATCCCCACTCCACCCCCACCCTTGCCAAGTCTCAGAGCGTCCCAGCATCTTCTCTCTTTCTCTGGGTTGCCAGGCAGGTTCCTATTCCCGAAGCATCAGAAGGGAGGACACCACCCCCCTCCCCTCTGTAGGCTGAAAGCAGTGCTGGTCAGCCATTCAGTCATTCCCCAGCTTGGGCAATCGAGGGGCCACACTGCAGGCTTCCCCACTGCCAAAGGGCATGGACCATAGTGCGGTCCAGGGCAAGGGCCACCATATCAGGCAAAGAGATCACAAGACCACAAGGGCCACCATATCAGGCAAAGAGACCACAAGATACCGGGCTGAGGGTTTCTCTGTCCAAGCTGGTTGTGAGCAAGAAGACGTCACCAAACCAACATTTACATCACCAAAGCCTGTGTCCTGAGGGGGACACAAGAGTTCAACTCTGGCAAGGTGTCTCCCGTGGGCTGGACCCTCCTGGCTAGAGCAGAGGGCAGGACCTTTCACTGAATGAGGATGCACCCAGCAGCCCTATAAGGTCAGGTACTGTAGAATCCTGTCAGGACTGCACCTTGGCACAACACGGGAAGCACACAGCCCTAGCTTATGTGAGTGGAGTTCCCGCCTCCTTGGCCCTGAGAACGTTCCTGATGTGCCTTCGATACTGCAGAAAGAAGTCAACCACTTAGAGTTCAAAATCAAGGCAGCCTCCCACCTCTTTCTCAGGATATTCAGTTTTAATCTCTGCAGCCATCTCCACTCCAGCGGAGCCTCCTCCTACCACCACGATGAACCGGGAGAGCTGGACCTGGAGGAGAGATATGAGAGAAGCAGGGGCCACATGAGACATGCCCACACATCCAGCCAGCCTGGCGGTTCAGCCTAGGGCATGGCTCCCTTGGCCAAACAAGGGCAACAAAAGCTTTCCAAATTCTGGATCCAAATGCGCTTCCTCCTCCCCCATGCAGGATTGCCGTGGACACGGACTGAGACCGTGGACCCAAGCCTGCTCTACAAAACAGAAGTCTATGCAAATGGGAGGGGGCCTGAATGTGAAAAGCCCCGAGAGGCAATATGGGGACATGCCAAGAGCAATGTGAACAGGTCTGGGGCACTCACATCCAGGCTTCAGCAGTAGGTCCAAGGTCTTCTCCTAGGAAAGTCTCTTCCTGGTGACTCTCCAACTCTATGCCCCCACACCCCCCATGATCTCCCAGCTGCAGTCCCAGGTATCCCACAATTGTCCTCCCATCTGCCACTGCTGCCCCACACCTTCAGTGTACGGCTCACCTGCCTCACCATGTCCTCATAGGCCTGGATGGCGGCCTGCTGGCTGGAAACCTCGTTAAACTTGCCTGGGAATGGCCCAGTGCTACCTGTAGCCAGGATAAGATGTGAGAAGGGCAGGGCCTAAGAGGGACAAAAGAAGAAGAAAATAAGGGCAGGGCAGGCGAGGCCTGGGTCCCTACATCCTCCTCAGACCCTGCAGAGAAGCACCAAGTGAAGAGGCCCTTCTGGGCACACCAAGGCGGCCCGCATTTAAGGGAGGCAAAATCGCCACTGGGAAGGCCAAGGGATGGCACTGGAACCTGGGAAAGACCTAAAGAAGCAGGCTTTGCCTCCTGCCTGGAGAGCCTCTGGACAACCAGAGCCATCCAACTTGGCGATGGGCCTTATCACCTGAGGACCGCGCCCCCGTGGCAGGAGGCAGGTCAGAGAGGACCAGAAAGTTGCTTGCGGGAAATAAGCAGGAGTCTATATATACCAGGGGTACCAAAAAATGTATACACATCTTAAGAAATGTTATCTATGTATTCCTTTTCAAAGTTGAATTGAATTACAGTAGCAATGTGCAGTGTGACGTTCACTCAAAAGATGGCGTTAATCGGATGAATGCTAGCGTCTTCATGCAACAGGCAGGACAGTCAAAGAAAATGGTGTGAGCACGGTTGTCATTCAAGGAGTGCAAGGCCATTTTGAAGTGATATTTGAAATTCAAAAATGTTGTGGAAGTACAGCGACAATGGAGGCGTGCGTATGCAACAGAACCTCCAACACCTAACAATTGCACACATTCATGATAAATTTGAGACACACGGTACTGTGTGTGATGTGCACAATGGAGGATCCAGGAGGCCTTGCACAGCAAGTCCCGCAGTACTCTGCCATAATCAGAAGGGTATGGATGTTGATGGCAACTACTTTGAGCACCTCTTGTAATTACGGAAGTCAAATGTGACTTGCATTCATCTTTTGTTATCATTAGATATTACAATTTTAAGCCGGGCTCGGTGGCTCAGCCTGTAATCCCGCGCTTTGGGAGGCTGAGGTGAGTGGACTGCCTGAGCCCGCGGGTTCGAGACCCGCCTGGGCAACTTGACGAGACCGCATCTCTCCAATAAAATCAAAAAATTAGCCAGGTGTGGTAGCACACACCTGTAGTTCCAGCTACTTGGAAGGCTGAGGCAGAAGGATCGCCAGAGCCCAGCGGCCCAGCCCATTGCACTCCAGTCTGGGCAACAGAGTGAGGCTCCAACTCAAAAAAAAAAAAAAAAAAAGATATTACAATTTTAATACAGTTTTTCCTTTCTTAAAATGTGTGAAAATATTTTTGGCAACCTCTGTATGTGTTGGAGACAGGGTCTTGCTCTGTTGCTGGAGTGCAGTGGCACAATTGTAGCTCACTGTAACATCACACTCCTAGGCTCAGGCATTCCTCCCACCTCAGTCTCCCGAGTAGCTGAGACCGCGCCTGGCTAATTATATAATTTTTTTGTGTGTATGTGGAGATGGGGTCTCACTGTGTTGCCCAGGCTTATCTCAAACTTCTGGCTTCAAGCAATCCTCTGCCTTGGCTTCCCAAAGTGCTGGGATTATGTGAGCCACCGCCCCTGGCCTAATTCTCCTAGGTATTTTAGAAGAACCCTCCTACTCCTGCCAGAAAGAAAGGAAGAAAGAAAGAGAAAAGAACTTGTTAGAACCCACATATATAAAGTTGACAAAAACAGAGCAGCTCCAATGGGAGGGGGCTGGAGGGTCTGGTCTCTACTCGGCCCTCACTTCCCCTCATGTACCCTTCCAGGGCTCTGAAAAGCATGGCACAGAACCACAGGACTAGGGGAGAGTAATCTTTCCAACCAGGAAACTCTCCAGTCCTAACTTTTAATTCAAGGAGAACTGAGTCACATTAAATCACACACTCACTGAGGACAGGAATTGTGTCTCCTTTTTTCGGTGCCCCCTCGGTTTCAAATACTGAGTCTGGGCTGGCAGCTTACTGATGGAGCTCACTCAATCTGAGCTGATGGCAGCTTACTGATGGAGCTCACATCATTACAGGCACATACCAGGCACCATGTTATGCATACAGGCATGAGAAATACAGAGATGAGTGAGGGGAAACCTCTGCCCCAAGGACTTCCCTATCCAGGGTTATGCGGGATCACATTTGTGCCTTTTATTCTAGACAATGTGGAGGACCCCATAGGGTGGTGTGAGACACTGGCTTTCAGGGCATGAACTCTGGGCTGAAACTGGGCTCAAATCCTGGCTCTGTCTCGTAGCAGCTACAGAATCTTAGGCAAGCCGTTTAACCATATGACCTCTATAAAATGATGCGATTCCACCTCCCTCTCAGAGGCTTGGTGAACATGAAGTAGGACTTATGTGAAGGCTGAAGACCATGCCTGGCACACAGGAACGACACAGGAAATACCTGCTACCAAATTCTTGCAGTTGCTGTGGTCAAACCTCCATTTATGATGAATCTGCTATCTGCCCAGCACCAGATGGGACTTGGGGTCATAGACGGCTCTTTTGACCCCTAAGGAGCCACTGTTTAAGTCCTTCAGGGGGCCTCCTGGGCCAGTGGTAGGGGCACTCCCTCACTCACCTCGCCACCCTGCAGCAGTACTGTCTGATTCTTGAGGTCTATCCCGACCACCAGGCCCTGCCGGAAGTTGTCCTTGAAGGTCACTGAGTAGGAAATGAATGTCTTTTTGGCAAACCCTGGAGAATGGATACAGAAGAGGTCACAGTGCAGAACTGGGTTGCCCACAGGAAGCCAGAGTCCTGAGCTGCACACTGACAGGAGTGCACTTGCTTGAAGAGCTGGGCCAGCAGGTATACCCCGGGTACCCACTGCCCCCTGACAGGTCAGTCTGAACTCAGGCCCTCAGCAAAGTTCAGGCTCTTACTTCTGGGGTCTCATCATGGTACTGCCTAAGATCAGTGACCTTGAGATTCTCCAGAACTTGTCTAATGGTAAAATGTAGGCATGTTGCCCTCAGTGAAGAAAAGCACCCCCAGCCCTGAAATCACACCCACAGCAGTGACAAGACCACTCCCACAGAGACAGCCCTAGACAGGAACACATTACCACTTTCCACAGAGGCCCTGAGGGCTGCCACGTTGTGGTGGAAGGAGTCCTTCATGTCCACCAGCATGAAGGGGACATTCAGTGCCTGCAACTGGCTGGCGGCTGCGATCCCACCGAAGCCCCCGCCCACAATCACCACGTGCAGAGCTCCCGTGTCCGCGGAGACCTGGGACCCCATCTCGAACAAGGCACTGCTGGAACAGGAGAGGAGAGCACATCAGAGTCGGGGGTGCTGGGAGGTAGGGTGGGTCCATGGTGAGAGGTCTCGAATGCCATGAACTGGCCTTTTGAAATGAGGCAAATCTTTTATTAATGACATTCCAATTTTGTAAAATTTGAATTAAATTCAGAAGGAACAAGGGGTATCCAACATCTGTCCCCAACCCCAGTTCCCCAGTTGCCTTCTCCAGAGGCACCCACTGTTACCAAGCTTGTACGAACACACATTAAAAAAACTGTTCTGCACTTTTTTTTTCCAGGGGTCATGCTATATTGCAAGCTGGTCTTGAACTCCCAGTCTCAAGTGATCATCCTGCCTATGCCTCCCAAAGTGCTGGGTTTACGGGCATGCCCAGCCTGTTATGCACTTTTTGTTTTGACTTTTGAAGAGGGGGTAATGTTCACTCAACATTCATGGACTGAGCTCCTGCTCTTTGCCATGCTCTACGCTGTCAGAGGGACAGATATGGTCCCTGCCCTCATAGAAGCTGAGCTCACAAAGCCAAAGAGCCATGTGGGCTGGGTGTGGTGGCACATGCCTGTAATTCCAGCATTTTGGGAGGCTGAGGCAGGAGGACCGCTTAAGTCCAGGAGTTCAAGACCAGCCTGCCAACATAGTAAGACCTCATCCCTACAAAAAATAAAAAAAATTAGCCAGGCATGGTGACACACACCCGTAATCCCTGTAGTCCCTGTAGTCCCAGCTACTCAGAGGCTAAGGCAGGAGGATCACCTGAACCCAGGAGGTCAAGGCTGCAGTGAGCCATGACTGTGCCACTGCACTCCAGTCTGTGCAACAGAGTGAGATCTCAACTCAAAAAAAAAAAAAACCATGTGGGTAATGTAAATGGTGGAGGAAGCTGGGTTGGGGTACAATAACAAGAAAGGGTGGGCACACCTATGGGAAACTGGCAAGTACTGGTCACACAGAAAGGAACAAAATAAAAAGTTATTCAAGCATTGCACTAAACAAACACTGCAAGCAAATTCTTCTTGGTTCACAGTTCATCCACTTGAGCCCCAGTTCTAAGGAGGTAAATTAGCAAGTTATGATAAGCGTAAGCCAAAAACAGAATTCTAAGCCCCCAGCTGACTGAATGGACCCCCTGAGGCCCAAGGGAAGACTGAAAACAAAACAGGAAAGGAGGTCAGACCTCATTATACTCCCTCTCTTTTGGAATTTAGGATCAACTGACTGGTATTAACCTTAAAATTGAGATCATAACACTGACAAAACAGATTCTGAACATAAGATATCAAAGTCCAACCTGATGCTGGTATAGCATCATGTGACACAGAGTAGGCCCTAAAGGAAAGTCTTTTACCCCAAAATATCTGTCTCTGACCTATTTTGGAATGAGCCCACAAGTCATCTTCTGCTGAAATCCATATCTATAGAGAATTTCCTTCCCTTGGGAGAATCTGACACCTTTCAAGGCTCCAAGGAGACATTCACCACCTATTCTCTCAAGCTTGATGCCTAAAGGCTTCATCTACAGAACAAGAACCTTGGCCTCCATAACCCCCCTTATCTGAACACAGGCACTTCAAATTCTTTAGACAGAGCTTAACTCTTTCAACCAACTGCCAGTCAGAAAATCCTTGCATACACCTATGACCTATAAGTGCCCCCCTTAGATATGTTCTGCCTCCTTGGGCTGAACCAACGTAAACCTCACATGTATTGATTTGTGCCTTTGCCTACAATTTCTGTCTCCCTAAAATGCATAAAACCAAGCTGCAACCTTAGGCACATGTTCCCAGGACCTCTTGATTTGTACCCCTGAGCCATAGTCACTCATATTTGGCTCAGAATAAACTTCTTTAAATATTTTACAGAGCTTGGTTTCTTGCCAACAAAAGCATGTGGCAAAATAGGATGGTGCTATGGTTTGAAGGTGTCCCCCAGAAAGCACGAATTGAAAACTTAATCCTCAATGTGACAGCGCTGGGAGGTGGGGCCTGATGGGAGGTCGTTGGGTCATAAGGACTCCACCCTCATGAACAAATTAATGCTGATCATAAAAGGGCTTGAGGCTGTGAGTTCAATCTCTTGCTCTCTCCTGCATCCCTTTACCTCCAAGGTAATGCAGCAAAAAGACCCTCACCAGATGCGGAGCCCTCGATCTTGGACTTCCCATCCTCTAGAACCATGAGCAAATACATTTCAGTTCATTATAATCACCCAGGATGTGGTTTTCTGCTATAGTAGCACATAATGGACCAAGACTAAGACAGATATCTTAGGGGTGGGGAAGAATAGGCTGCAGTGGAAAGGTCCTTCCTGGCACAGCTGGAGGACATTTCCCCAAAAAATGGGGGCAGAAAGAAAGGTCTTTTGGGAGAAATCTAGAAGGAATGTCTGCTGGTTAAAAAAAAAAAATAAAAAATTAAATAAGATAAAGAAAGCCAGGAGAAGCGCTACCATGTAGGCTCCACTATGAGAGAGGAGCAGTTATCTGGGGAATGCATGTGCAGAGGTGGAGGGCCAGGTTCACAGGCCATGCCCACCTGAGGCTTGCAGTCACTCATGGGCTGAGGCAGCCTGACCATTTCCTAGCAAACTGAGAACAAGCCTTGGTAAGCTGAAATTCGAGATGTCTTGGCTCAGAGTTGGAAGTGAGGACACCTGAGGCAGAGGTAAGCACTAGATAATGAATTGCTGAGCACATAGGTCAAGGGGGAAAGTAGTGTTGGTACTCAAAAACTGATACCACAAAATAAGACATCTTGACATGGTGACCTAAAGAAGCTGCAAAGTCCCTCTGAGTTTCCCCCCTCCCACCACCATCTTTTGCAGAGCATAGGATAAAGTCATTCTCTGAAGTTCTTTAATCTGCCTAAAGTTGGTACTCACCAAGAATAACAACTGTTTTTCCTTCCTCTCCCTGTTTTCTCATTATCTATTGCAGAAAAGAAGACCAAGAATGTAACTACACCTGAGTATACCCTTTTACAAGGTCTGTCTTAAACTCATATCGATTCCAAAGAGAACCCTTTACCAGTTAATCTGTTCCCATCCATTCTTTCTAGTAATCTCTCTCAACAGAATTCCTCTTCTCCCCACCGTCTACAACCCGTTTTGCCAGGATCCAAGTCCCCATTCCTTCTGTAACCTCAAGATGGCACCTCACTGGGGGATTGAGTCTTCCTTCTGAAGTCTCCTGTGTATACACATTAAATGAATGTGTATACCTTTTCTCCAATCAATCGGCCTTTTGCAAGCTGATTTTTCAGCAAACCTTAAGGGAGCCAAGGACCTTGGCCCCTACAGCAGCAAAGTTGCCTAGGGGGTTGGTAGACAGGTCACCTGGTGCATCCCAGAACCTGGTCCAAGAGAGAGAAGGACACAGAGGCTAGCTTGAAGCTACAGATGGGGGCCTTGTCTTCAGCCCAGCAGAACCCCAAAGAAGGATGCTTATTGAGTGGGCCTCAGGCAGGCAGAGGGCTTGCTGGCATAAGAGGAGCCACCCAGCTCACGGAGGAGCAATCCTGATTGCAGCTGAGACCCTGAGAGGGATGCTGAATCAGGCAACAGGCAATCAAACCTCCTCCTGGCCTGTGCCCAGCTCTAAGGAGAGGAAGAGATAAGCCAGGCTGATAGGAGGAGATGCTAAGGAAGGAAACTGCTCATGCTGCACAGAAAGCAGCAAGAGAGGACCATCAGCTGCTGAGGGCTTCAGGGAGGGGGACAGGAGGGCGTGTCAAGGAAGGAGGAAGTGGACTCTAAGGTCAGCCTTGAAGGATGCAAGCTGCTGAACAGCTTGATGGGGAAGTGTGTTCCAGCCTTGATGGGGAAGTGCGTCTTCCAGCTGGAAGGCCACTGCGCTGCCTGATCATCTGTGACCCAGGGCACAACCTCTTCCCTCTCTGGGCCTCAACTTTCCCCCTATAATGGAAAAGGACTGTAAGGCCCAACCAGCTCTAATACCCTGAGATGTCCTCATACACATTAGGTATCCAAGGCATGGTGGCCCCCAAGATGGTCCCCAAATCTTCCCACACTTACAAGGATGGTTTATGGTTGGAATTCCAGGCAATGTCCTCACTGGTGTTCAAATGCTCATTGCCTAACTTTCCCCACAACTCCCCTGGGAAGGTGCAGCAGTGGGGAAGGCACTGGCACAAGGGATAGGAGGGTATCTGACGTTTCCTCTCATTGCCAAATGATCCCCAGTGCATTGAGGCTTGAACAGTCCACCCATTTTTACAGATGAGGAAACTGAGCCCTGGTAGAGCTAGGACCCAAGAAGTCCCCCAGCAGGGAGGGCCACTCTGACTGCTCTAGGCCCTTGGAAGAGTTGTCCGGAGCTGATCCCCTGAGTGTTCCTCAGGCTATATCTGCCCACTGGGCCAGAAAGAGAACGTTTCCTGGGAACCAGGACACTGGAGGGCCCATGGGCCCAATCAGAGGTAGGAGTAGACACCAGGAGCTAAGCAGGGCCTGGGAATGTGGGAGGCGACCAGGAAGGATGTGGGTGGGATGTGTTTTACCTGCCCCCTTCAGCATGACCCCTGTGCCTGGCCCTGCTCTTGGGGCTGTCAGAGATGGGGTCACAAAAATGAGGGGTCCACTGTGGGTCACTTTCCACTGGAGCACCTAGGGACACTCAAGAAAGACATCCTAGAACCCTGAAAAAGAGAGGAGGTAGAGGTCTTCCCACCAGAGGGAAAAACCAAGGCCAGAGGCCCTGTGGCAGGAAAGGAAAGGAGATGGGAAGGGTTCAGGGCACCTGGGGCAAAAAGGTGGGGAGGTCAGAAGGGCAGGTGACAGGAACCAGCACAGACAACCTGTCATGCCAGGGAAGCCTTAGCAACCAGGTGGGCACATACGCTTTCCCACGACCCCTCGGGGGTCTCCTTCTCTGGCAAGAAAAAAGCCCAGCGACCCCAGGGAAGACCTGAGGGCAGTTGAATCAAGCCCTTGGTCCCCCAGACCCCACATGTCAACTTACTTCTCCAAAGGGCAAATCCTAGCCTCACCGAGGAGGCTGGTCTATAGGCAAATTGCTTCTCTGGAGTTCGTGGTTGGGGAATGTGGGGCCTGGGGCACACCCAAGCTGTCCCGGGCCTCTCCTTCAAACTGCCCTTCTCTCTTCTCTCTTCACTTACCCCTGATATCACAAATGCGGAATGGGGAGGCCAGCCACTCTCAGCCGATTCCACCTTCCTCCTTGGTCACCCACTCCCCAACACTCTAGGACACGCCACCTCTCCTTGGCTCTGCCAGGTTCAATTCTTGCCTGGCCCCCAAAGACAGCAGACTCCCCTCTGCTCAGACATGAGCTACTTTGCCAGACACCTAAACCAAGAGTTTAAGACAGGGACCGGCATTTCTAGCCATGTGCCTATAGGTGCTGAAAATGCATGTATGGAATTAGTGGATGTTCTGCTACGTGTTCTAACATAGCAGTAGTGCTGGGCCAACCACCTCAGTGTGAGACGCCATTAATAATGGAGATCTCCACCAATGAGAGACTACAGGATTAACTAGAATATACCCATACAGTGGAATATTCAGTAGCCAGACATGTTTAAAGGGTGAGTGATTTTATTTTCCTTTTTGAGTCACGGTCTCACTTTGTCAACCAGGCTGGAGTGTAGCAGCATGATCACAGCTCACTACAGTCTTAACCTCCTGGGTTCAGGTGAGCCTCCCGCCTTGGCCTCCCAAGTAGTTGGGACTACCGATGCCCAGCTACTCTGTTGATTTTTTTGTAGAGACAAGGGTCTTGCTATGTTGTCCAGGTTGGTCTCAAACTCCTGGACTCAAGCAATCCTCCCACCTCGGCCTCCCAAAGAGCTGGGGTTATAGGCATGAGTCACTGGCCTGGTGAGTGAAGATTTTACACAAAAAGTCTGCCCAGAAAAGTCAGGCTATAGCCTGTAATCCCAGCACTTTGGGAGGCCGAGATGAGAGGATTGCCTGGGGCCAGGGGTTCAAGACTTCTCTACAATATACCAAAAAATTAGCCGGGCATGGTAACGCATGCCTGTAGTTCCGCCTAATTGGAAGGCTGAGGTGGAAGGATCCCCTGAGCCTAGCATGTCAATAACGCTGGGGTGGCCGTAAGCATGCCACTGCACTACAGCCTGGGCGACAGAGTGAGACTCCAACTCAAAAAAAAAAAAAAAGAAAAGAAAAGTAGAACTGCATGTAGAACCTGATCCTATTTATAGGTGATAAGACACATGCAACAGTTAGCATTTGCTGCCCTTTCACCCATTTCTTCACATTTAATAGGTGTGGATTTTTCTCCCTGTTTTGGAAAAAAGTTCAGCAATTTGCCTAAGCTCAATTCTCAACAGATCTGACTTGCTTTCTGAACCAAAATACTCACAGTGGTCAAGATGATGTTTTTCTTTTCTTCCTTGAGTTCTTGCCTGAATTTTTTTTCAAACAAGGATGTGTCATTTTTGCAGAAAGAATGAAGCTTTAAAAACAGGATAGGCTTCTCACCCTCTTTTTTAAAAATCAAAATATTTTCACTTATAAAATTTACCACTTAGGATGTAAGTTCAGTGGGTTTTGTTTTTTTGTTTGTTTGTTTGTTTTGAGTTGGAGTCTCACTCTGTTGCCCAGACTGGAGTGCAGTGGCCGCTCCCGGCCACCGCAGCCTCGACCTGCTGGGCTCCGGTGATCCTTCCGCCTCAGCCTTCCAAGTAGCCGGAATTACAGGCGCGCGCTACCACACCCGGCTGATTTTTTTTAATTTATTGTAGAGATGAGGTCTCGCTGCCCAGGCGGGTCTCGAACCCGCGGGCTCAGGCAATCCACTCACCTCAGCCTCCCAAAGGCGCGGGATTACAGGCTGAGCCACCGAGCCCGGCTCAGTGGGTTTCAGTATATTCACTAGACTATGCAACTATCACAACTATCTACTTCCAGAACATTTCATCAGCCCTAAAATATGGCCTGTACCACTAGCAGCTGCTCCCCTGATCCAATCCCAGCCCTTGGCAACCACTAATTTACTTCCTATCTCTATAGATTTGCCTGTTTTACACAATTCACATAAATTGAACTATATAATATGTGGCTTTTTGTGCCTGACTTCTTTCACTCAGTATAATGTTTTCAAGGGTCATTCAAATCATAGCATGAGGCTGGGCGCAGTGTGTCATGCTTGTAATCCCCTAGCACTCTGGGAGACTGAGACAGGAAAATCACTTAAACCCAGGAGTTCAAGACCAGCCTGGGCAACACAGGGAGACCCTGTCTCTACAAAAAAATTAAAAAGTTAGCTGGATGCAGTGGCACATGCCTGTAGTAGGAGCTACTTAGAAGGCTGAGGCAGGAGGGTTGCTTGAACCCAGGAAGTTAAGGCTGCAGTTAGCCACACTACTGCACTCCAGCCTGGATGACAAAGTGAGACCTCAACTCAAAAAAAAAAAAAAAGCAAATTATATATCAGTACTTCATTTCTTTTTAAGGCTGAATAACAGTCCGTTATATGGAGATACCACATTTTGTCTATACATTATCAGCTGATGGACACTTGGGTTGTTTCCGCTTTTGGCTAGGTGAGTAAGCCATTGTGAACATTTTGTTTACAAGTTTTTGTGTGAACATATGTTTTCAATTCTCTTTAGTATGTACCTGGTGTCAAGAATATGACTAGGCGAGGCCAGAACTGTGGGTTGGTAAAAATGAATTTATCAAGACAGTAATGAATTGAGAAAGGCAGATTTATTTACAAGAAGATACGCTGTGAAGACCTCAAAAGGCAATAGCAGCAAAGAGGCTGTTTGCTGTCTGCAGAGAGGCAGAGGCTGGAGGTGAGTTTTTATTGGGCCGTGCTGGAGAATTTTCATACCGTGTCAGGGAAATTACAACATATACGAAAGGTCTGCAAGAGAGAAATTATTTATGCAATATATGTTGGGTTCTGCAAGAGAGAAATTACTTATGTATGATAGGTTTTGCAAGACAACTGATCGATCATGGTGCTGTTTAAGATAGTCATTTTTCTTTTCTATTTACAGCAGTTTTTTTCTTTTTTTTTTCTTTTTTTGAGTTGGAGTCTTATTCTGTCACCCAGGCTAGAGTGCAATGGCACGCTCACGGCCACCACAGACTCAACCTGCTGGGCTCAGCGGATCCCTCCACCTCAGGCTTCCAGGTAGCTGGAAGTACGGGTATGTGCCATCATGCCCAGCTAAGTTTTTGATTTATTGTAGAGACGAGGTCTCACCATGTTGCCCAGGCTGGTCTTGAATCTGTGGGCTCAGGCAATCCTCTCACCTCCACTTCCCAAAGTGCTGGGATTACAGGCGTGAGCCACCATGCCTGCCTGGCTAAAGCAGTCAAAGGTAAGTTTATAACAATGATTTACAGCTGATAACAAGCTTCTACAACTCGTGTGGTTAATAAGGTTAACATCTGTGAAATTTCACCTTGAGATTCCCTTCCTCAGTATAATTTATCCAATTTTTGCTGGTCTAATTGGGTCTCCTATTTCTCCACACCTAGTCATATGATAGCCCTACATTTAACCTTTTGAGGACAATCCTGTTGGTTTTTTTCTGCCAGCAACACCTAGATTGATCTTGAGGGGATTCTTCTTTAACAATAAGGTACCTTTAGAAATTTACTGAAAAACCAGAAAGTTACATTTATGCCAAAGCTGCTGAGAGGTCATTCCTCAGAAGACACACAGGAACCACATGGGTCCTGATCAAAGCAAGAATGTGGCCCCCATATTGCTTCATAAAAATTACAAATAAGGCAGGTAGTTTTTTGAGTCGTAAAGGCTTATGCAGAGAGCAGGTTTCAACACCAATCCTCTGGATAGCAACATTTTTAGAGTGGCCATCCTGGATGAGAGGGCCACTAAAGCATGACTCAAAACGCCGTGGACACCCCCTCTTCACCTGGGGGTGGACAGCCTCCCAACCTGCACACTCCATGGTCACCTCCCTCCCCCAGGGAACATATGAAGACCAGCGTGTGTTCCAAAAAGCCCCTTTCTGAAAGGAATTCAAATTCTAAAGAGGGGGCAGTCTCCTTGCATACCCCAGGAGAGGGTAGCTCTAGACAGACAGGTAGGTGCATTTGGGGGTCATACAATACTCCTGTATGGAAAACGTAGGCCAAGCAACTTGTCCATCTTCCTGAGAGCCAGTTACTTCGTGGTTCCTTTAACACCCCCATGTTCTGCCCACGGTATGCACCTGGACCCTGGCTTCATTTTGCCACCAGACAAAGCCCAGGCTGGCCCTGGAGAACACCAGCCTGCCTAGCTCCAGCACTTATGTCCTGAGCACAGCCCCACCCTAGCCGGGTCTGGGTGCCCTCCTCGGTGAAACGGAGGTGCTCTGGATTTGTGGTGACATGTAATGCTCCTTGAAGAACTCCTCTCTAGGTGCTGGGGTGAGGGCAGGTGGGAGGTGAGAGCTTGAGACCTTCTAGCCGTGACACATGCCCACACACTGGAACCTGATATGGCCTTTAAACACAAGTGCAACGCTAAGAAACCTGGGAGACCCCTCCCAAACTAAGTCTGACCCTCTGCCCTCTGCCTGTCCTCCTGCAGGATCACTGGTTTCCAAGCAATCCTACCCCTCCCATTCTCACCTTAAATCCCAGAGTCAAAAAGACTCTCTTGGAAGGGAAAGGCAGGATGTGTCGAGTGGGTGGTGTAGGAAAGAAAGGCACTAATTCAATTTTAGGTCCATCTCAGGGGTCCCGACAGAGCTAGGGCAGCTACGCTGGTCTTTGTTCCCACGGGACCTCGGCCTTTGGGGAGAAGCGGAACCCCAAGCCTATGGGCACCCCGGGAACCCCAGTCACCTTCTCAGAAACTCGGCCGCTTCTACCCGGCGGCGACCCTTGGAGCCTCCCAGGATTGGGGTTACACCTGCCGCGTGTCCCGTCCCTCCCTGCTCGCTCTTCCTGGCCTGAGCCCACCTTCCTTGGGAAGACGTATACGGGACTTAGAAGCCGGGCGGGGAGGGTGGAGTTTCCTCTGCCCTGGGCCAGGAGTAAACCTCCCGGTTGTGTTTGGGGTGGGAGGGAACTGGGGAGGTGCAGGCTTGAGACGGGTATCCCAAGGCGACAGCACTCTCCTCCCAAAGCTACAACGCCACGCAATGACCTCCCGGCGCCGTCCGCGCAACTGGGGACCCCCCGTCCGGCCCGGGGCGCTCCGGCTCCCG
>NW_006991189.1:44022-46919 GCF_000164805.1 Carlito syrichta | reverse complement strand
GGATGTCGCCTCCCCGCTCCGGCCCGTCCCCGCGTCCCAGCCCTGCCCGAGCCAATGGGACTCTGCTCAGTGTCCGCGCGACTTTCTGGGCGACACTTGCAAAGCCGCCGGGGCTTTGCACAGAGCGCGGGGCTCCCCGCACGGTGGCCGCGCGACCTTGGGCGCGTTACCACCCTACTTCCTGCACGAAGACGGAAAAATCCCGCAAGCCCGGTGGAGCGTCTGCCGCATGCCGGACACCGTGCTCGGCGCTGGGGAGATAAAGTGGAGAGGAAAACAGACAGGGTTTCCGCTTTGGTGGAAGCGATAGTCTGGGGGGAAGATGGATGCTAAACACGACCACCAACATATACATATATACAAAAGACTGAAAGCCATGTGTTAGGTTAAAGATCTCGGTGGGGTCTCCAAAAAAAATGTTAGATTAAAAAATATATCCCAATTGGGACTCCAAAAACGTTAGGTCAGACCAGCCAGGGTGGGCTGCTATCCCGTGCTGCCTGAAAGACACAAAGAATTGCACAGCAGTTAGATTGGAATATATAATTTATTTAGAAAGTAAATTAGAGAGAGGAAATATGAGAGAGAGAGAGCAAGAGAGAGAGAAAGGAGATTCACCTACCCAAGGTAGGGAAGTAGGGCAAAGCTTAGGAAAACATGGCCTGGCCATAGCTCAAAAGATGTAAGACCAAACGTAGTTTAGCAAGGCAATGGCGGAGGCTGCTCGAAGTCAAATCCTTTTAAACCTTCCCATTGGGATAAGGTCCTCAAGGTGATTGGGTGGTGGTTTGCTGCACGTCATCCCAGAGGGAACAGGTAAGCGCAGGTACTGACTCAGGTGATGGACCACAGACGGCAGGCAGATGGGTGGGTTAGTCACATGATTGCTGCCATGTATCACCAACTGGGGTAAGAATGAGGGCAAAGAAAGAATGCAAGACCTCTCTGCAAGGATGAGAAAAAGCTCTGTGCAAAGAGGAGGGAAGTGTGCTCTGGCTGTGCAAAGACCTAGAGGCAGGACAATGATCTGGAACCCCGTGCAAGCTACTATCAGGGTAGGTAGGATCGAGCCAACTTGGTGAAAGATAAGCCACCTTCCTCTACTTAATGCAAATGTTGGCACCTCCCTTAAGAGCTGTGGAAAAGATTCGAGGAGACCATTAACGTGAAATGTTTTAGCATGGTACCTGGCACCTAGCAGCAACAAACACACAGCCACCATTTATTATAGATAGTTTCTATAGCAGAGTAGCTAGTCCGAGGCAACCAGAATGATTATTTTCTTTTTTTGTGTTTTGTAGAGATGAGGTCTCACTACGTTGTCAGGCTGGTCTTGAACCCCCAGCCTCCCAAATTGCTGGGATTATGGGTGTGAGCTACCACATCCAATCCAGAATTACGCGTTTCTGATGAGATAAACCTACCAGTAGTCTTAGAAAAAATAATAGCTAATACTGTTTTTGTTTTGTGTTGGAGTTCACTCTGTCACCCATTCACCCAGGCTGGAGTGCCGTGGAATGCTCAGGGCCATCGCAGCTAAGTAGCTGGAACCACACGCATGCACCACCATGCCTGGCTAATTTTTTTTAATTTATTGTAGAGACAAGGTCTCACCATGTTGCTCAGGCTGGCCTCAAACTCCTGAGCTCAACCAATCCTCTCGCCTCCCAAAGTGCTGGGATTACAGGTATAAGCCACTGGCCCCACCAGTAATAATAGCTAATATTTACTGAACACAAACTTTGGATGCTTTCTCAAGTGCTTTGGATGCCTTCTCAAGTTTATCTTGCAAGGTAAATTATATTAATCTCTATTTTGCTGATGAGAACTTTGAGGCTGCTGTAGGCTAAGGAACTTTTCAGCAAAGTCACTCAGCAGAGGAAAGCAGAGGAGCTGGGCCTTGAACAGAGGTCTGAACCATAACCCTAAAGCCAAGAAATCCCTCCATAGACATCATCCCTAAGGGAGCCGGAGGTCACTGAGCAGACAAGCAGAGAGTCTCAGTTGTGGTGTCAAGCACACATGGGAAATTTACTGGGCATGTGTCCAGGAACATGTGACACAGAGAGGGGAAAAGAGGCTACAGTCTGCCCAGGGCAGGGAGTCAGCTCTAGGGCTTGGGAAGGAGGGTTTTGCTGGCCTGCAAGGACAAAGAGGATTCCAGTCAGCAGGGGAAAGACGCCAAAATGCACAGCACAAAGATAAGACAGAAGGGAGGAGAGAGAGGTGTGAGGAGGCTCGATGCTGAACTTGGGCATGGCATGTACTGGCTGGTGTGGCCCATCTCTAAGGACCTGTCGCAAACCACGAAAATCAAGTGTTTTGATTGTCACTCAACAAACACCTTCTTGGCAGCCAGAAGACCTTGATCCAGAAGAGCGGACAGGTTCTCAGGCAAACCCTCTTATGCCTTCCCCCAGGCAGCTCACCACACATCTCTCCTTTCTTCCCATTTAGTACCACCCACAGCTTTGGAACTGAAAATCAAAGCTGGTGCCAAACAAAGGGCTTTTGTCTTTGAATTTCCAGGTGTCAGAGGAAGTAGGAAGTAGGCAAGCCCATTCCACAGAACTGATGAGTAGTAGGGACAGCAGGCAGATCGAGATCATCTAACATGACAGACTCTAGGAAGAGGAAGAGTTGATGGCTCTCAGCCATAACGAGCTCAGCCAGGCAGAGGACATTCCCTGGCAGGCAGCAGGTGGCTTTACTGCTGGCTCCCAGGGCTGGATGAGCTCTAAGGTGCTGCGGTCAAGTCAGGAGAGAAACAGAGGTAGTATCTCCACTTAAGAAAGAGGCCAGCTGGGCTTGGTGGCTCAGCCTGTAATCCCACGCCTTAGGAGGCTGAGGTGAGTGAATTGCCTGAGCCTGTGGGTTCGAGACCCGCCTGGGCAACT
>NW_006991189.1:34031-44002 GCF_000164805.1 Carlito syrichta | reverse complement strand
AAAAAAAAAAAAAAAAAAAAAAAAAGAGCCATGTATGGTGGCATGCATCTGAAGTCTGAAGAGCCTGGTAAGTGTTCTTCTTTTCCATATGTAGTTCCAACTAAACTTTTACTTTTCATAGGACAGAGGAATAGCCCCTAGTTTCTTCTGGCCCCCCACATGTGGTTTGGTCTAGTGCTTTCAAGTAAAGAAAGACTGTATCGGGGAGGATACGTTCTGCTGCTTAGACCAGTAGACTCCAACATGGAATGGCTCAAATACGACAAAAGTGCACTTCTTGCTAGGGTATCAGTTCCAGGCCAGTGGACTGGTTAGTGAGGCTGTCCCCTCCACGTAGGCATCCAGGGACCAGACTAACAGGCTCGTCAATACATGGCTTCCAAGGTCTCTTCTAGAGGTTGCCTGCATTCCCACCTGGGGAGGGGATAATTGCTCAGAGAAGGCCAGACAGAAGATTCATATAGGCCAGGCCTAGAAGCGGTTCGCCTCTGTTCACTTTCATTCCATGAGTTGGAACTCAGGGTCGCACCTAACTGTGCAGGTGGCCATGAAATGCGGTGTAGTGTATGACCGTGTCCTCAAAGGAATCTGGTGAGGGGTAGCTAGCACCTGCCTCTGTGATCTAGGTCTTCCTGGGCCTCTGCACACTGCAGTTATGAGGAAGGAGGGACCTTGAGTAAGCAGACAAGGCAGAGAGTGAACAAAGCCAACAGGGTGTTGGGTCAATGCCAATGCCTAGTGGCTCCTAGAGCCTTTCCAGGTCAAGGAGTTTTCTGGCACCTGTCCTGAAGGGTCTGAACACTAAACCCCTGCCTTACCTGGGTAATGTGAGTCTTTGCTCCCTGTTAACCAAAAAGCAGCACTAAAACAAGACCCAGCTTGGCAGAGCCAGTCTGCCATCTTCCAGAAGTGAGTCTCCCTTTCTGTGGTGAAGGGGTATTGTTGAGATGCATCTGCCCAGCTGCAGATTGCACCTCCCACCCCAGCCCCTGCTTCTGGGAGGGTCCGTGTTCTCACCAAAGGAGTAGAAGCTGGAGTGATGGGTGTGGATTCTGGGCTGAAGCTGTTAAGAAGTGAGGGTGGCTTCCCTCCCTCTCCTGAATGACATTAGGCAGACTGAGGGAGAACAGTAATAAGTCACCTTAATAAAGCCTTACCTGATCCCCCTCTCTTGGCCCCTGGACAGAGTTGTTCATTGCACTAATGGCTTGACATGCCAGTCTGCCCAGAATAGTTTGTGGGTACCTTGGTACCCACATGTGCTAGAATAAATCCTCCCTTCTCTCTCCCAGCAAGTCAGACCTGAGATCTAGCCTGCTGCTACCATTAACTTACTGTAGGACTTCTCTCTACTTGACCTTGCCCTCTGGGTCCATCTCTAATCTGTAAAGGGAAGAACCATCACAGGTGTGTTCTGTGGTTGCCCAGAGTTGGCACTCAACAAATTGATATTAGAAATAAAGTACTCCCAGGCACTACCCTGAATTAGCCCCAGCCAACCCTCAAATGCTTTCAGCCTGCCATTGAGAGACACAGTCTCATGTGGTCACCCAAGCCGGAGTACAGTGGCATGATCATGGCTCACCGCAGCCTCCAAACTCCTAGGCTCAAGTGATCCTTCCACCTCAGCCTCCTGAGAAGCTGGGACTTCAGATGCATGCCACCATACATGGCTTTTTTTTTTTTTTTCCTGTAGAGATGGGGTCTCACTATGCTGCCCAGGCTGCTCTCAAACTCCTAGCCTCAAGCAATCCTCCTGCCTCTGCCTCCCAGAGTGCTGGGATTACAGACATGAGCTACCATGCCCCACCTGAAATCATTCATTCAGGGCCACATAGGCAGAGCCCTGAGCACACTGCACATTCCTGACTCAGGGTTGGTCTCAGCTCGTGGGGGCTGGCCTGGCCTCATTCACTTTGAACTCCCCAAACACCTGCTGCTGGGCCAAGACCACTTTCCAGGACCTGCAAGCCTCACCCAACACTGACTGGCACCATCACCAGCTACAAGGGCCAGTCGGGCAGGAGAGTATCCCGTGAGCTCAAACTCTGCTGAGAAAGCAGCACACAGAAAGGGCGTGCTTCTTTGCCCGGTGCTTGCCTATTCCTGTTTCATCTCTTGGGAAAAAAGGAAAAAATAATTTGATATATGGAAGGTTCTCCAGTAGTTTGTGTTTATTCCCAAGTCCCAACCAGGCAGGTTCGACTCCCCCAAGATCCCCGAGACCCAGGCTGTGGGCTGGAAAACGAAGGCACGGTGTCAGAGTGCCCCTGTGGCACACGGAGACCCAAGAGTGCTGACTTCAGCAACCTGCCTGCCCACAGGCTGGGCACAGCAGGGACACACACCTGTTTCCGCCCCTTCGTCTCTGGCCTTCAGAGCAGGGCCTCGCTGCGGAGGTACACCCAAGTCCTGTCAGCCTGGACTCTGACTGAGAGGAAGGCAGGAGCCAAAGACCCAGTGAAGTGACCGCTCCTGGTAGCCAGTGGTCATCGGGGGAACAGATGCACCACCAGGCCTGGGCCTGCCTTCCAGCCAGTATCTTCCTGTCAGGCCCAGAGCTTTTGTGCAGGTGTACTAGGCTCCCCACAAGGGAAAAATGCCACAGTTGAGTCTAGTGCTGGGGGACAGAGAGGTGAGGCTCAAGAAAGCACCCAAGAATGGGCTGCCAGGTTACAGACCCACAGACCTGTGGGGCTGGAAGAGAAACCCAGAACCCAGAATGCCATCAGCGGGTAGAGACGGGAGGCAGCCCGGCAGGGACAGGCCCGACAGGTGTTGGGCCCTAGAAGATGAGGCTGCCACCACCTCAACATCACTTCCTACGGCAGGAAAAGGTCACTCTCCTTTCCAGAGGGGCGACACAGCCTCAGAGCTTGCTCCGTGGGGGCTCTGCCAGAGGCCGCTGTAGCCGCCACACCACCCTGACTGGCTCAGAGGCGCGGTCCAGCTCTCGGAAGCCACCCAGGTCGCCGGTCTGACTGTAGTGCTGCAGGGCTGGCTGGAGCACCGTGATGGGGATGCTGAAGTTCAGGTGGGGGTAGGTGGCCCCCGTGTTATTGTCCCTGGTGTTGCTGGCAACGATGCCTGTTAAGGAGTCAGAGAGTGAAAGAGGAGGTGAGCCAGGGGACAGAAAGGAGTGGAAGGGAGGAGGACCCTCTCCATCCCGGAGCCCCCAGGGCCTGTTGGGGGCTTAAACCTCCCCTCATGGTGACAGACAGAGCTTCCCATCATGGACACCAGCTGCCCGCTCCCCAGCCCCCTCCCAGCTTTACCTTCTTAACACTGCCAGCATCTAACACTATAGCGCTCACTAGTTTTGTTCTCTCTCCAACTAGTGCCAGCTCCATGAGGGCAGGACTTTTGTGTTTTGTTCACACAGTCTCCCCGTACCTACAACAGTGCCTGGCACAGAGGAGGCCCTCAACAAAGACCTGCTGAATGAATGAATGAACCATACCCACAGACACATTTTATTTGGTCTGCTCAGTGCTTGGATATGTATTTGTTTATATATCATTTTGGGTTTTGGGTTTTTATTTTTTGAGTCAGGGTCTCACTCTGTCATTCAGGCAGGAGTACAATGGCGAGGTCATGGCTCACTGCAGCCTCGACTTCCTGAGGCCCAGAATCTTTCGACTTTAGCCTCTCATGTAGTTGGGACTACAGGTACATGCCACCACACCTGGCTAATCTTTTGTTTTGTAGAGACAAGGCCTCACTATGTTGCCTAGGCTGATCTCAAACTCCTGGGCTCAAGCAATCCTCCTGCCTCAGTCTCCCGAAATGCTGGGAATCAGGCATGAGCCATCACACCTGGTCTTTTTTAGATAATTAAGAATACCATAAAAGGCACACATCCTTCTCGATGCATCCTGTCAGGTGTCTGACGTCTCTGTGGAGTACTTGTGATATTAACCTTGATCACTGGCTAAGGTGGTATCTGCCAGGACTCTCCACTGTAGACTTGCTATTTTCCTCTTTGTAAGTACTAAATATTTTAGAGGAAATAGTCTAAAGTTATACATATATCCTGTTTATACTCAAACTTTGCCCACCAACTTTAGCATTCATTGGTAGATCCTGCCTCCACCAACTCCTCTGTGGTGTCCTAACAGTAGCAGTGATTTTTTATTTCCTCATTTCTTCTTCCACATCTATTAATCGGAATCCTTCTGTAAAGAAGAGCTGTTGCTTGTCTTCATTTTTAATTTATTCGGTAATTTACATCAGTGTGGACTCATGGACATTGATCTTTTTTGAGTTATAATCCCATACTTTTGCTATTTGCTTTGTAGCTGTCATTCCAATGGGAGCTCCTTGGGATGGTTCCTGGTCCTATCAAGAACTGACATGCCGGGCGTGGTGGCTCAAACCTGTAATCCCAGCACTTTGGAAGGCTGAGGTGAGAGGAGTGCCTGAGCCCAGGGGTTCGAAACCAGCCTGGGTAACTTGGCGAGAACTCGTCTCTACAATAAATCAAAAAACTAGCCGGGCAAGGTAGTGCGTGCCTGCCTATAGTTCCAGCTACTTGGAAGGCAGAGGTGGAAGGATCGTCTCAGCCCGGCAGGTTGAGGCCGCGGTGGCCATGAGCATGCCTCTGCACTCCAGCCTGGGCGACAGAGACTCCAACTCAAAAAAGAAAAAAGAAAAAAAAAAAAGAACTGACATGCCCTGTCATTTTTGTGGTCAGCGCGACCTTTCTGGCACCCAAGATACTCATGGCTCATCTTGGATATTCCCTGCCCCAGTCCTGAAATCAACCAGTTCCTGGTCTGTTTTATTAGAGAATGGTATTTAGAAACCAAGATCTGGGCTCTAGTTGTGCTACAGCAACTGGGGTGTCACTGTGTCTAGCTGCTCCCCGTGGACAGAGCTAGAAGATATAGACTGTGAATGTATGTGTGTGTGTACACTACTTGTGCACACACACACATCTATATTTATTTCTGTATCCACTTATCTGTATATACAATTTGAAAAGTCAACCAAGAAATGGGGAAAAACTGTGACAAATGACTCAAACTATTACAAATGACTAACATAACCACCCTGAAGGGGAAGAAAAAAGATGACCTAAGTAACCTTAGAAAACTATTTTGACCAGGCACTGCAAGGCTAAAGACAAAAAGAACACAAACATTAGAACACTGTACTCTAGGCCAGGCTTGGTGGCTCAGCCTGTAATCCCAGCACTTTGGGAGGCCAAGGCAAGTGGATTGCCTGAGCCTGCGGGTTCAAGACCAGCCCGGGCAACTTGGCGAGACCTCGTCTCTACAATAAAATAAAAAAACTAGCCGGGCGTGGTAGCGTGCACCTGTAGTTCCAGTTACTTGGAAGGCTGAGGCAGAAGGATCACCAAAGTCCAGTGGGTTGACACTGGGGTGGTTGTGAGCATGCCACTGCACTCTAGCCTGGGCAACCAAGTGAGACTCCGATTAAAAAAAAAAAGAACACTGCACTCTAATTTGTTGCTTACAGGGGTATGGGTTAGGAATTCTGAAACTACTTTATGTGTATGCTATGGTTGAACAAATCAATATATTGTAGACAGCAAGAGCAAGGTTTTTCACTATATGAGAAAGAAGAAATAAGTAAAGTTAGAAATAATAAAGAACTCTCTAGCCCTGTGGTGCCAGGCTGGAGTAAAAGGTGTCTATAGGGACTCACAGTTTTCTTTTTTTTTTAGGCTATACAGTTTTTTTTAAAAACCTGAATGTTACCACAATTTTTTAATGGAAAGATTTAACAACCATGTATTTAAAAAGAAAAAAGAAAAAAACAGGCAGTGGCTCATGCCTGTAATCCCAGCACTTTGGGAGGCAAAGGCAAAAGGATCGCCTGAACTCAGGGGTTCAAGACCAGCCTGGGCAACCTGGCAAGACCTTGTCTCTAAAATAAATTTTAAAAATTAGCCGGACGTGGTAGTTCCAGCTACTTGGAAGGCTGTGGTGGAAGGATGTCAAGGTTGTGGTGGCCGTGAGCGTGCCACCACACTCCAGCCTGGGCGACAGAGTGAGACTCCAACTCAAAAAAAAAAAAAGATTCACAGCTTCTTGTGAAACATTAGAAAATCAGCCAACATTAGGCCCTCATTCCTTCAAGGCCACAGTCTGCTGCAGCTGAGTCAAGTTCACCTCAGTTTACCCCGACCCCTCCCTCCACTCCCCGATATATTGTCACTCTTTCCTTTGCTTTACCTGCCCAGCCTCTGTAGGCTTTTGACTTTGTGATGCCTGGACTAATCCAACTCCTGAATTTCACAGATCAAATGAAATTAAGTGACTTACCTAAGATCACAGTGGATCAGCAGCAGAGAAAGGACCAGACAGAGCCCAGATCTCTTCCCTCCCTCCCCATCCTCAGAAGCAGAACAGCCTAAAAACCTTGGCCAACTGACTCATAGGGTCCACCATCCTCCCAGATGGAGAGTGCTCCCAAGTCTGACCACGGAGCACTCACTAGGGGGTGCTAAGGCTCCAGCATGGGGAAGGGTAGGAGAGGGCCAGGGAGCTATTACCAAGGAGGTCTCCTGAATGAGTGGAGAAGAGGGGGCCCCCACTGGAGCCGCCATGCACAGCACATGTGGTCTGCAGCATTACTGGTATGTCATCCACCTGCACCACAGCCGACAGGATGCCCGAGGTCACCGAGGGCCCAGAAGCCTGGCCGAAGACACCGAAGCCCACCACACTGACAGCCTCGCCTGCCAGGGAAGGAAGGAAGGTAAAGCTGGGGACGCTTCTGTTGTGGCAGGACTTACACTCCCAACCCCCATCCCTACCCTCTCCAAAGGTCCAAACCCTCTGCCCTTCCAGTTCCTGCTCAGTTACTCCTGCCTCCAGAGAGCCTTCCCAGGTCTCCCATGGGAAGAGGCTGGGGATGCCACTGCTTCCAGCACTGCATCTGCTCAAACACCTCTCCTGAGCGTCAGGCTGTTCTCCAGTCTTCGTTCCCTTGCTAGACTCTACAGTCCCTTTTGGGAGTTCCTAACACCTAATTAAGTGCTCAATAAATGTTTGTGGCATTAACATCCATGTCATCCTGGGACTCCTAAGAAGCCTCTTGGTGAAAAGAAATGATGCTAATGTCTATCACACAGCCACTACTTCCCTTCCCAGCTGCTTTACATGTGCAGGACAGGGCATGGGGAAAAGTGCTCTGCAGACAACATCTCATCCAGTCCTCACAACACTCAGGAGCAGGGCGCATTAGCCCTAGTTTCAAGAGGTGGAAACTGAGGCTGAGAACGGTTAAGCAGGCTGTTCAAGGACACAGGACTAATGAGTGGTAAAGGCAGGCTGCCAATCCTGAGTGCCTATACTCATTACTATAGCACACTGCCTCTGTGAAGTGGGACATGGGTTATGCGGCAGCATCAGAAGCCTTTTACCCAAATCACGTCGCCTCTCTGACCAGCCTGAAGAGCAAGAGGCCCTAAGGTGCAGCACTCCTATAATACACCGCTGCAGTGTAGGGGCATGCCTTACCCCACTGCTCCCAGCACCACAGGCATGGTGGCACAAGTAGAGAGGCCTCTGAGAATAACCTCGACCCAAGTCACCCTGACTCAGTAATTCAGTGGGAAGGGGGTGGAGGAAAGGGAGCTGGTCCAAAGGACTGGCCCCTGGCTAAAATGCCTAGCACGGATTCCCCTGTCTCCTTCAGGCTGTACCCTTTGTCCTTTACCTTCATGGAAGTGCTCAGCGGGCACAGGCATGGGGACATCATCCAAGTCCTCCGCCAGGCTCACCACCGCTATATCATAGGGAGATGTCTCTTGGGTGGTAAACACCACATGGCCCCAGATCTCCACACTCCTGAGAGCAAGGGAAACAAATGACAGGCTCGCTTTCTGACCCCTTAGCACTTGGGGAAAATCAACAACTGAGAGTGTGGAGGTAAAAGTCATGGATTTGGAATCAGAAAATCTGAGTGTCAGCTCTGAAAGCTGCCAGACAGGCAACTCTGAGCAAGTCACTTGACCATTATGTGGTTATCTCCAAACATGGCTTACAAACTGTAGAGTGCGTCTATGTAAAGTTTTCTGTACTCCACCACGATAACAAACACCTAACACTTAGTGAGCAGTTAGTGGGCCAGGCCTGGTGTTCATACTATGTGACCATCCCTTCATTCAGTCCTCACACAATCCTATGAACTAGGCATTGGTACTCTCTCCATCTCAGATGGTACAACTGAGGCCCAGAGAGCTGAGTAACATTCTCAAGGTCACACAGCAAGTGAGAGGAGCCAGGACAAACATACCAGCACTTTCCTTCACTGCCTCTTTGATAGTCCCAACAATCCCATCTGTTAGTGGAACAGATGTGATGTGATTTACCCCCTCTGGGTCCCTGTTTACATACACACTAGCACTTCTTAGCACACTATGTTCCAGGCTCTGTTCCAATACATTCCGTGCCAACCCCAGGGAGGCAGCTTAGAGAGATTAAGTGACTTGTCCAAGATCACACAGGGGTGTCCTACTACACTCTGTAGCACAAGGTTCCAACAGACTCGGTTTCCTTAGGAGCAAGATGGGGAGGAAGGGGGAGCAGCCCGGGGGCCACACCACCAGGAAATCCTCATCATCAGTCTCCTATGTAAAATCATGGCTGTCCTATAGGCTGCCAGTGGACCCACACTGGGCTAACCTCGGGGATTCAGGAAAAAGAGCTGGGAAGACCTGGGCTGCAGGCTGGGTAGAGTCAGGTACAGGAGAAATTCAAGCATTAACACGAAGGTGGGCCGGGTGCAGTGGCTGGCCAGGCGTAGTGGCTCATGCCTGTAATCTCAGCACTTTGGGAGGCAGAGATGAGAGGATTGCCTGAGTCCAGGGGTTTGAGGCCAGCCTGGGCAACTTGGCAAGACCTCGTCTCTACAATAAATCAAAAAATTAGCTGGGTGTGGTGACGCATACCTGTGGTTCTAGCTACTTGGAAGGCTGAGGTGAAAGGATCCCCTGAGTCCAGCAGGTTGTGGCTGCAGTGGCTGCGAGCATGCCACTGTATTCTAGCCTGGGCCACAGAGTGACACTCCAACTCAAAAAAAACTTAAAAAAACACCAAGGTGCTCTACTGATTTGCTTTAGCCTGAGTTAAGCACCTGGCCTAGAGAGGAAACAGAAATAACATGCACTAGAAAACCAAGCCAGGAGGCCAAGGCCAACCCATTGCCAGACCAAGTGGAAGTAAAGGAGAGTAAGGGTGCTTTTCTCAGCAGAGGGAACAAATGACTGAGCAAAGTCCCAACTTGGCCACCCACCAGCGTCACCCCAAAGAATGTTCCGAATATATCTATCTGCCTGGGCCCCGGCCCCTATATTCTAAGCAGGTGGAATCCACAACTCAAACTTTCATCCAGAGGGGAAGCTCTGACTAAGATCTAAAACTGAATAAAATTAACGAGCCCATCTCATTTTATCCCAAAAGGGCAGCATCCTGGGCTCCCCAGAGGAGAAGCAGCAGGGTTAGGGACCAGGGAACAGTGGGGTATGGGGTACAGGGCAGTCAGAGAGAGAAGTTGCTCAGAAGGAATTCACACCGTGCGGGGGAGCTCGAAGATGCCCAGTCAGGATGCAGGGGTCCCCACAGTACCTAAATCCAGAGTTGCCTGGAGCTTGTCATCTGACCCAGCTCCCTTCAGCTCCTGCCAGGAGGCCCAGGCCACCTCATAGGGGTTCTGGATGTAAAGGATGAGGGCAGGACTCCAGGTGTCCACCCACACTACTTGCCTAATGCATCAGCGTGACACCTCAAGAAAGCCCCGCGCAATCCCGAGTGGAAGGCCTGGGCCCAGACCAGAGATCCAGAGTGGGCGCCAGCCCGCGGGCCTTACTTGGGGGTGGCGGAGCGCACCAGCACCCTGGCGGCCTCCCGAGGGGCCACGTGCCGACAGGTCACCACCAGGCGGGGCGCCACGACCACGCCGGAGCCCCAAACGGTGCCGCACTCCACCAGCACGGCTGC
>NW_006991189.1:1621-33570 GCF_000164805.1 Carlito syrichta | reverse complement strand
GGGCCGCCCGGCCCGGGAGGCGCTCACCACGCAGCCTGCCTGTTCGGCCGCCCTCATGGCGGGCCCCCACTGCCGCACCATGGCCTGACAGCCGGGGTCACCCGAGAGCCCGAGAGCCCGCGAGCCGGCGAGCCAGGAGCCCGGCCTGGCCCGGCCCGATTTGGCCGAGCCCGCACCGCGCCACCCACGGCCGGGAGCCGGAGGCGCAGGCTCTGACTCAGGTCTTCCTGGTCGAGCCCGATTGGCCCAGTCCCAACGGGCCCGACCCGATTGGCTGGGCTTGTGCCGAGTCCTGGTTGGCTGCTGAGTCCCACTCTCTCTCCCCGCCCTCCTGGGTTCATCCAACTGTGGGTCGAAGCACCAGTCGCCCAGGCGGAGACCCGAGAGAGTGACAGGAGAGCGGCGTCAGGGGACATGCGGGGAGAAGAGGGCGGGCCCCTTCAAGCCTCGTCTCTTCCGTTTGTTGGGCTGAAGGAACGGGAAAGAAATGATCGCTGACGTGGCTACACTCCCCAGGCCTTGACAGATGCCTGTTAGCCCCTGCCCGGATCTTGGCGACCTTCAGCCTCTGACCCCTGGGATAAGACCGACCAAAGAAATCATCGGCTGATTCAGTATTTTGGAATTTTGGAAGGAAATCCTATAGCAGTCCACTAGGGGTCATGGAGCTCTCACGATTACTCCTAAGACCTTTGGCTGCCCAAACCCCAACAGGACAAACCTCATGGAAACTCGAAATTACCTTTTAAATGGACTATGATGAACAGAAGTCAAAATTTTTAATCATACAGCCCTGTATTTTGCAGTTATGCACATTTCACATAATGGCATTTGTAACCATCCCAGGATTTATCTAGGTCATGAGCCAAACACTTTCTGTAGAAGGCCGTAATGGAAATTGTTCAAGTTTTAGGGGCCAGTCTGTCTCAAATACACAACTCTATTTGTTCCAATAAAACTTTGTAGACACTGAAACCTGAATTTCGTATAATTCGCGTGTTAAAAAATAACATTTTTTCCAACCATTTAAATATGTAAAAACCTTTCTTAGCTTTCATAGGCCATACAAACACAGACAAGCAGGCCAGACTTGGTCCACAAGCCATAGTTTGCCATCTTTAATGTAGGCTAACATAAAACTTCTTTAGTTTTCCAAAGAAGTATCCTTTAGGACACAGCATGAGCAAGTATGTTTGGGGAAAGGGGAAACCACGATACCCCACAAAGTAGTCACCACAAACTAGACATTTTCACAAAGGTCTGATTTATCACTGTACCACTAAACACACATTAATTCTTACTAAGATCACTATAGTATACATTTATGTCAGCATTAACTTACAAATATTAATTGCTAAATTCCATAACCTTTCTGCCTGAATTATGTGAATAAAATTACTGCTGCTTGGTGTAGCCCCAGCACAATATAGGATAATGTTTCTAGTACTCTGTGACACAAACCAGTTTAAGAAAAGGAAATGATTATGCACGGTAGTATTGAGGCAGGACTAAAATTAAGCAGTCTTGCCAAAGCACGCACTAAGTCTTCTTTTGGTTCTGTGACAGAAGATGGCTTGATCACAGCAAATTTCTTAACTGTCCCAACTTCCTAACAATTAAGACTTTCTTTCTCTGTAGAGCCCGGTGATTCTCCCTTAATGATGCTCAAGTTCCAGCATGAACTGTCATGCATCAGGTTTTTCTGTGTTTATGGCAGACCACAGTACAGAGAAATCCCAAGTCACAGCCAGCAACAGCCAAAATGAGACGCCTTGAGTACCAGGCTCTTTGAGCCTTTAATCTTCATGCTCCACTTTGCTTCAAACAAAACAAGCCCATGTACCCACAGAACCCATGACATCCTTTCATAGTAACAGAGACAACAGGACACCTCCAATAATGTATTATGTGGCTGAAAACAACCTGTTACATTTTACTTTCCATTCTATTTGTCTCAGTACTTTAGTTTTTTGCCACTGGGGTTTTCTAAATGAAAGGCTTCCCAAGCACTCCTGCACATTCCTGAACACATTACTAACAGTAAAAAATTTTTTTAAATTTTAAAAAATGAAATGCTTCCTACAATCCCAGTAAATGCACAAGCACAGATTCCTTCCCCTACTTTACTACTTCAATTCACTCTCTCCAACTTTGTGTAAAATGGTAAGTGAAACACAGCTAAAGCAGACCCAGTACTTGCTAGCATGTTTTTATTCTATTTATTTGCAAGCACGTTAATATGAGATTTTGCTCAAGCATCTGCTATCACCATCCTGCTGCAGAGATGACCAACCCTGAGTCCACAGCATGTCCTAAAGGCTCTCCAAATCTATTACCTATAGTGGCCTAGCCCCACATCCCCCGTGGCAAAAAATTCAAGCATCTTGGATCCACCCTAAAAGTTTCTTCCTAGATGCAAGGAAATATTGGTCACCCACTCACCTCCAAGCAAATGACATTGTTCAAACTCAGAGCAAACCAATGCAAAAAAAAAAAACAAGAAGAAAGAAAATAGCAATTTTGTTTTAACTTTTTATTAAAATGCTTAGGATACAGATTGACTTTCTTTTGTAAATGAATGTTTGACTTTTCCTAAAATAGGCCATATATGCACTCTGATAAACCAGAATGAGAAGTCTCAATTTCTGGGAGTTCCTGCACAAGGCTCTGATCCTCTGTGCTTGGAGGTGAACTCCTCACAGCAGCCTCGTTCAGCAATCTCATTATGGGAATGGTGTTGTGGGGCAAAATACAGACTGGTTCTAATTGACTTTTCAATCCCCTCTTTCTCCAGTGGAATAAACCACTTTCACAAAGAGTAGTCCTATATAGAACCCACAGTTTTCTAGCTTGCAACTAAGTGACTACAGACAAATAGGACAAAACAAAAATAAGAAAGAAATCTAACACTGAAGCAATCATACTTCTCATATCTCTGAATAGAGAAGTATGGGTAACCTTTAACCAAAGGAAATAAAAAGCACTAAAGTTAACTACCTAGTTCATTCACTGTTAGCTAGATTTGTTCACTTAAGGCTTTAACCCCTTTCCAAACCAACAATTGTGTCTCAAACCAGCTATGCTTGCTAATAAATGAAACACATGCACTTCCCAGATAAACTTCATTAAGCCTCTGCATTCAATACCTGGCAGTGAAAAGGTCTGCTTTCCCAACAGGTGAAACTGAAGACTAAGAATGAGAAACCCAAGTGAAGAATGATACGTTCTCATCTCCTATCCTTTAATCTTTAATCTTTTACTGCAAGGATGGGTACAGAACAGGTTAAAATCATGGAAATCCAATTTCACACATGGCACTAGGAAAATGGAATGCTATATAAATAATCCTCATCACCCTAGTGGGGGTGCTGGTGCTTTTACACTGACTGTTTACTGACAGTAAGTCGAAGCCACCTCCAAAGGAACAACTCTACTCAAAAGTTTTTGGGCTAGCATTTCCTCCAGCTTATTTCTGGACTGGAAAAGGTTAACTCATACCAAAAAAAGCTAAAAAAACTACAGATGTTAATCTTTACTTTAAACATCACTGAAATAGATAACTGACAAGGAGAAAAGATGTAAGCAAACAACAGAACTCATGAACAGCCCAATGAGGGCAAACTCTGCAAATAGGAATTTTAGAGCCCACTGGCTCATCTTTCCTAGATCCAAAACAAGTGGTGCAATACCAGATTTTTAAGTCTTCAGTTCTTAGAATTAGGAGCCCTTAAACTGTTAACTGTCCTGTACCCTATCAGAAAAAATTTCCCCTAGAATCTGTTCAAAAGTAAATGAGACACACCGGCAGTATGTGACAACATGGGAGATGTTCTGAACTCTTTTATGGGGTGAAAGTCACTTTTTATAACTGAAAATGAAAAAGGAAGGTACTGCAGAAAGAAATTTCACAATAGTAGAAAAGCAAAAACTGGCTGAAATTTCTAACTTTATAAGTAAAAATAACAGTAACCCACTCTGTGAGAGACTTCTCCGCAGCAAGCAATCTGCTACACATTTCCATGATGAGGAGTGACCCTAGCTTACCACAGTGGAAACCTGCCACAACAGCAAGGCCAGGGCTCTGCCCCTTTTTTAGTTGTCTGTGCACAAGGTGATGCCACCTACTCAAGGCAGTTACAGAAGCAGGTGAGCTCAGGGGAGTATCTCTTACTAACCTGCTTACTCAGCAGGAGTAAGTTCACCCAACTGTGCTCTGGCCTCCCAAGTTTAACTGTTCATAATTTTATCAAGTATCTAAATGTCATTCATTAGTTAAAAAAAAAATAGAAAACTCTGGACCAAGTAAATTGTGAACTCAAAAAGTTAGGAGGGATACCAATTACATTAACAACACTTTCTTTAAAAAATAGAATCACTTTCTTTTGAAATCAACCGCAGTGGTGAGACGTGTTTTTCTTTTCAGGTGCCCCATGATGGCACACAGCTTTACCCGGCAAATCCTGCCAGCTTCCAAGTCCCGGGATACTGACCTGCACCAGCACATGGGGCAGCATTACCTCCCAACAGTGTGGCTTCAGAAGAGCACATGTCACCACTGGGCAATGAGAGTTGACAGAGACTCGTGGCTTCTCAACACCAGACATGGCTGGAGAGCTTTCCTTGTTCTATCAGAAAAGTTCATGAGGAAGCTGTGAATAGGATCAGTCCAGAGAAGTAAAACTCTTTTATTTTCACTGTCCAAACATCAGTCAATATACTGGGAGAGCCAGCGGAAACCCTCGCCGTAGCCTTGCCTCTTGAGCACACTGCACATGAATACTTCCATGGGGCGGGCATTCAGCTCCTTCAGGGTCACATTCCCCTAGAAGAGGCAAACCAAGAAAGGCCTGTTAGAATCTCAGTGGTGGAAAAGCTTGAAAGGGTCATCACTACAATCAGTTTCCCCATTCCCTAAAAACAAATCTAAGAAGGTATTAATTACAGAAATGTGGTCAAGGCCATACAAATGACATCCCCAGGACTTCTTGCTTTAAGGCTAGAATAAGTAGCACAATTCTATACCCAGCTCTCTTTCTCTGAAGAGCATTTGCTTTAAACACCCAACATTCACCTGGGAAGTTATGGCAGCAAACCAAGAAAAAGGCCACTGGGACCCAAGAAACCAGCATGCTCTTTGATGGATCTGGGACTGTTTAGAAATAAGGACATTCTCAATAACAGAAGCATGCAAAAATCAAAATAACAGGTGGCACTGAAGAAATTAAGGATTCATGTGACCCTAAGTAACACTTATACAAAAAAAGGGAAACTAAATGAACTGAAGAAATAATTTGGAAAAACAGATAAGAGGCAAGACTAAAGAACTATGTGCAAAAGTCAGAAAGTTATCACAGATTGCAAAACAGATTTTTAAAAATTAAATATGCCGAAACTCCGAGCTGAAAAGACCAGAAGAATCCCTGCTTAACTTTGCCTGACCTAGATTTTCTCTCACACAAGCCTGCTTTTCTATAAGAGTCCTCCTTCCAAATGAAAATGGCATAACCTATTGCTCCGAAAGACTCAAGCTCTATTACTGGTTTTGCACTGCTGTGTAGACCTGAACAAATCACTGTTTCCTCATCAAAACGGGCCCAACAGTTCCACCTCTCTTGGCAAGAAGCACTGGGGATAATCAAGTACTTTTATTTCAATGCCCAGAAAGTGATATAGATGACCACTCTTCATAACTTGAAATCTCCAATCAAAAAAAAATTTATTTCTGGCTAAGAAGGCTTCTTTCAAAAGAGATTTCTCAGACTCAGATTTGAAAGATAATTATAAATTCTTAAAAGAGTAAATTTAGTTTTTCTACCATTTCCTTATTCCTCAAATACCTGAGGAATGAATCCCATTAGAAAACTGTTCAAGAAAATGTCCCTGCCTCCAGTGAAATTACAAAATATTCACTGTAAAACAAATCCTAAGCCTGTTTAAACTTTTGAAAGAAAAGGAGATTCTAGATAGCAAAAGATGTTTAAAAGCCGTGATTGTTCTTTATGTCCCCTGAACATTCTCCTCTTACCTTTCCTGTGGTCTGTCCATAAAGCCCAAATATCTCACGAAGTTTTTCTTCACTGATTGCATCTGTCCTGTCAATTTTGTTACCCAAGATAAGGATTGGCACATTGGATATTGTTTCATCAGTCATTAAAGCCTAAAGACAAGATAAAAAGTCCACCAGACAATGAAAACTTTGACTTACACTAATCTTAAAATAATCTTTTTTTTTTTTCTGAGTTGGAGTCTCACTCTAGCACCCAGGCTGGAGTGCAGTGGCATGCTCCCGGCCACCGCAGCCTCGCCCCACTGGGCTCCGGCGAGCCTTCCGCCTCAGCCTTCCAAGGAGCTGGAATTACAGGCATGCACTACCACATCCAGCTAATTTTTTTGATTTATTGTAGAGACTGAGGTTTCACCAAGTTGCCCCGGGCAGGTCTCAAACCCACAGGCTCAGGCAATCCACTTGCCTCGGCCTCCCAAATGCTGGGATTACAGGCTGAGCCACCGAGCCCGGCCTAAAATAATCTTTTTTTTTCTTTTTTTTTTTTTTGAGTTGGCATCTCACTCTGCCAGCCACTCCCGGCCACCACAGCCTCGACCTGCTGGGCTCTGGCGATCCTTCCGCCTCAGCCTTCCAAGTAGCTGGAACTACAGGCGCGCACTACCACACCCGGCTAATTTTTTGATTTATTGTAGAGATGAGGTCTTGCCAAGTTGCCCAGGAGGGTCTCGAACCGTGGGCTCAGGCAATCCACTCACCTCAGCCTCCCAAGGCACGGGATTACAGGCTGAGCCACCAAGTCCGGCCCTAAAATAATCTTAAAAGGCAATAACTGTAAAATCTGATCATCTTCATGTTTGAGTAATCAAGGGTGCCATCTTGACATTAAGTAACACCCTTAAATTTAGGTTAAAAACCCCCTAACTGCCTCAAAATAAATGCAACTTGAGGCATTTTTTGGTAGAGACAGGGTCTCTTGATATTGCACAGGCTGCTGCTCTCAAACTCCAGGCCTCAGCCTCTCAAAGTGCTGGCATTCCAGGTATGAGCCACCTGGCCTTTTATCAGTCTATTCACAAGGTAGCAGAACTGCCCTATCCTTGATTTTTTTTTTTTTTTTTTTTTTTTTTTGAGTTGGAGTCTCACTGTCGCCCAGACTGGAGTGCAGTGGCCGCTCCCGGCCACCGCAGCCTCGACTGCTGGGCTCCGGCGATCCTTCCGCCTCAGCCTTCCGAGTAGCCGGAATTACAGGCATGCGCTACCACGCCCGGCTGATTTTTTGATTTATGGTAGAGATGAGGTCTCGCTGCCCAGGCGGGTCTCGAACCCGCGGGCTCAGGCAATCCACTCACCTCAGCCTCCCAAAGGCGCGGGATTACAGGCTGAGCCACCGAGCCCGGCTTATCCTTGATTTTTAAGGTAATCTGCTCCATTACAAACTATCTCAGATATCCTTCCACACAGTCCTAGAGGAATGAATGCTCTGGCTACAGAGCCTCAAAGATGACTACAGAAATGTGTGCAAAGAACCATCTCAGGCACTAAGAGGGATATAAAAGGAAGGATAAGACACATCTCTGTCCCCAAGAAATCCTCACTCTATGTTCATATTTATGTTAGCAAAGTTAGGTAAAAATACAACACAGTAGATGAATGAGTGGGAACACAACGAATGGGAACAGACTATTAAGACTAAATCAAGGGAAATAAAATGGCAATTCTGAGCTTAAGAAAAGTCTTAGAAAAGATCTGTACTCTAAGCCAGGCTCTAAAGGAAGGGTAGGGTTTGGATAGGTGGAAAGGAAAAGGGAAAACATAAACAATGGCTTTGTAGGAGGATAAGAATTCAGGAAGCCACAAAAAGCACCACCTGGCCAGATTAAAGCATTTATATTGACATGCAGCAACAGAGTAAATGGGATGGGAAGGGATAACATCATGTGCCAGTGTGGAGTTAGCTGCATTTGATTCTAAAGACCACAAATCCAGAAGTTAGTGAACAAAATCTGTGTTTTCAGTAGAATTCATAAGCAGTATCTATCTGTGGTGCTCATGTAAGAGATGACGATCCTGCCCAAGGTAGAGTATTTAAAGAACAGTGCAGAAGGCATTTTGAAGATAGAAAAGTTCAATGTCTAAATGATAAAATAGACAAAAGAGTCAAAGCTGCCACAGATTTCAAGCCTGGGGCATCTAGTTCTCACCAACAGGAAAGCTAGGAAGGAAAGCAAAATTGAAGGGATAAAGGGGAACGTGCTTTGATCATCTTGAATTCTAGGAAATGTCAGCTAAAATCAGAGTAAGAATGTCATTCATTCATTAAGCAATGTGACTGATGCTTCGCTAGGTGAAGGGGTTTCACAAATAAATAAAACACGGTCCCTACCATGTTAGTTCATAATTTGGTGGGAGAGACCTATAAAAAAAAATCAGTAGGTAACAGACATTGATAAGGTGGGAGTCCAACTTAGGCTGAGAAGTCAGGGAAGGCTTTATAGAAGTGGCTTAAGACCCCTTAAAGGACATTTTAACATTTACTGGCAAAATGGTGGGGGGGGATACAGGTGAAAAGGTCAGGCAGGAATAACTACTTGTGCATATTCAAGGAAGGACAAGTTGTCCTCTATGTTTGGAATATAGTCAAAGTAAACTAAAAAGAAAGGAAGCTGGGCAGCCCCTTCAGGTCTTCTCCCACTGTGGGAGCTTTTCTGTCCTCTTAATAAATACTGCTTTCAAAAAAAGAAGAAAAAAAAGGAAGCTATAATAAACAGAGGGGGAGGATCATGAAAAATCTTATGTGCTATGCAAAGACTGGTAGATAAAATCCTGAAAGTGATAGAGAACTATCAAAGGATATTAAACAGGGCAATGACAAGTCTGAGAAAGTTCCTTCTAGCATTAATGACACTGCATGTCATGGTGGAATCAAATTGCTGAATGTCCAGGTAGCTAATAGGGACAGATGAATAGTTTCATTCGACAAAAACAATCAGGAGGTGAAGTTGTCTAGTAAACAGCATTTCGTATGAGGCTGGAGAACAGAAGTGGTCTAGAGGAGGGAAATCTACTTGAGTCACTGACATATAGGTGCCAGATGAAGGAATGGGAGTAGATGAGAACAGCCTGGGAGAAATTATAGACCGTGGGAAATACCAACATTTAAGGGCTAAGCAGAGGAACAAGCACTTGTGAAAGAGACTCAGAGGTAATAGCCAAAGAGATACCACCAAAATCAAGAGTGTTTAAATGGAGTTTAAAGAAAGAGAATGGCCAGTGCCAAGAGCTCAAGTAAGGTAAGGACTGTCAGGCAGGCAATCCTACATGAGACCAGAGCAATAGATGTAAGAAACATACTTACAAATAAATCTGAGATAGGTTCAAATTGCCAGGAACAAAATGCAGGGAGACAGTTACAAATCAAAGAGAAAGAAGAGATACAGGGTGGAGGAATAGGGATAACAAAGGCAATATTATAGAAACCATCAAGCCCAGAAAATGCAATGCTGACAAAAGAGAAAACCTGAAGTGAGTCCTTGATAGTATCAAAGGATGCATGCAACCAAAACTAAAGATTGAGAACAGACTGGGAAGGTCTGGCAAGTCAGTTAGCAGGAGGGTGGGTAGGCACAACTTGAGAACACAGATTCAAAGTATAGAGAACTCCATAACTCCTTTAGGTTTTCACTATGCCAACACTAGTTTTAAAGAGTGACTACACAAGATACGTGCTGGAACAACAGGCATAAATGGGGAGTGTCCAGAGCAACCTGGGCCATATAGCCACTCAGGCGAACTCAGTCAAGATGAGTTTCCTCAGGACAGTGAAAAGCACTGGCTTAGATTTTAAAACATTTTCTTGCTGCAACTAGGTCTTTTCATCAAATATTAACTGTAATAATTAGGTACTGGAACTACTGAACTGTATTCCTTACATAAATAAAGACCAAAAAAGGAAAAATATATATATAAACATACATTAAGCTCAACTTTGGATTCCATGAGGCGAGAATGATCTGCACAGTCCACCAGAAAGACAATCCCATTAATTGCTGGGAGATAATTTTTCCAAACCCGACGTGCTAAAAGACAAAGTTTATACATAGTTTCATCAATTAAAAATACATATATATTTATAAAATTATTAATAGTTTACAGAATGGACATATCTTGACCAGGTTCCAGTAAGATTACACTCCCTTTGGATTTTCCAAGTCCTGGCTGGTAACAAGTCAGAACAGAGGATGCAAACTGATGGTCCAGAAGCCGAACCTGATTTTTGTAAATTTGAAAATCAGAGTTTCTGTCTTCCTTGAGAAACTGAAACATCTGGCAATCCCATGCCTAATTACCTACTTGCCAATAATCAGCTGGAACTGAATGGTGGTTGACCCTTTAGATGATATCTGAGCTCTTCAGTTTGCCAGAATTTTCACCACTCCCTACTGTCTTACACCCAACTTTACTCACTTAAATGACGTGCCTCACTCTGGGAGCCAATTCTGGTTTGCAACCTCTGAATTTAAAACATCAGGATACAAATTACTTGTCTGTATAGCTTTAGCCCCCACATAGTTAGTTCCCAGCCAACACATGTGCAGATAAGCTGACACACTCATCCATTCAACCCTTAGAAAGACTGGGTCTGACAGGTGGTTGAAGCACCCAGGCCAGTTACCTCGGCCTCCCATATTTAACTCAGCATGCCTTATAAATAAATGTTACTTTCTTTGGTTTTTGACATGAAATGATAATGGTTGAGGAACAGTGCCTTAATTATACTATAATCTCTAAGCCATTGATTTTAGTCCTTGCAACGGAAAAAAAAGGAAGCCTCTTTACATCCATTAATAATGGTTACCTCTTAAGAGTGGGACTGGGAAGGAAAGGTCAGGGAAACTTTCAATTTTGCTTTTTATATGTCTATGCTGATTTTGCCACATTAAACCTGTACTGCTTTTATAAGTTAAAAATTTAAAGTTATAGAGATAAAAAAGAAAACCTCCAGATGTACAGTATTTTAGTAACTTCTATAAAATGCTACCTAGGTTACTATGTAAAAGTGTTTCTGTTCAATAATTTTCCTCAGTTAATTAAACAAAACAAAACTAAACACATCAACACATTTCCCTTCTTTCTTTAACAAAACCAGGAAGCTAAATTCATCACACTATATAATCTAAAAATTCTCAGTTCAGGTATCTAAAACCATCTGGTGTCTATTCCGTCTGCATTCTCCAGATGGTCTTGGTTCAGTCTTATCTTGCTCGGAATTTTAATTTGTAAGCAGTTACAAATCCTTTTGTGGAAGAAATAGAAAACATTCTATATATCCATACCTACCAAAATAAAAATAATGCTACAATTTATGATCCCTCCATCAAAACACACCACCTGTTAATGTTTTGGTATGTTTTCTTCCAATCTTGTTCCTTTACAGGTATTTAATGTGATTATAATCGTACAACATATATATAATTAACGCAGCCACTGACTATAAAATTAGGCTAAGCAATTAGAAATGACCAATATTCTATTTAAATATATATATAGTGTTTTGTTTTGAGTGGGAGTCTCACTCTGCCACCCAGGCTGGAGTGCAGTGGCATGCTCATGGCCACCACAGCCTCAACCTGCTTGGTTCAGGTGAGCTTTCTGCCTACCAAGCAGCTGGGATTACAGGTGTGCACCATTACACCCAGCTAATTTTTTTATTTATTGTAGAGATGAGGTCTTGCCAAGTTGCCCAGGTTGGTCTCGAACCCATGGGCTCAGGCAATGCTCTCAGCCTCCCAAAGTGCTGGGTTTATAGGCTTGAGCCACCACACTCTGCCAACTATATAGTTTTTATAAACTATATTAGTTTCAATCTAATATACTTCCCAAAGGAGACCTTTCAACTTAATAATAAATGAGTAAATTTGACAGAATCTCAATAGTTTATTTTCCCTACCTTCCCAAAATAGTCCCACATCTTAAACGTTTTGCTCTTATTCAGAGTCTTGCCCAAAGTAAATGTGAGTGTTTATCAGATAAAGATGCCCATTTGGTTTGTCTCTAAAACACATGAGACACATTACTAACAGAAATCTGGAAACCAACCACACATAGCCGGAGGCAAAAACTACTTATGCGGAAAGCAAAGGAGTAAAAGAAAATGTTCCACCAACTGTCCCAAATAGGTATTCAAAATATCAACTTAGATCAGAGTGATCACATGTAGTTACTGTGTTATTTTTGCAAATTTTGAAAAGTATGAAATTACTTACAAATAATAAGTTAATTTCCTACATAAACTCCACTGAATAAAGAATACAAAAGAGTCTTGTTAACTAAATATAATACATGATACTGTACTAGACCTGTTCAAGAAGAAAAAAGACTATAAAAGACATTATTGGGACAACTGACAAAAGGAACATACAGTATGAAGTAAAAAGAAAATTTTCTGGATTTGATAACTATTAGGATTATATATTTAAGGGAATATCTTTGTTCACAGAAAATAGGTACTAAAGTACTAAGCAGTACAAGGGCATGATATACTCACAGGTGGTTCAGAAAAAATAAAATTAGTATATATTATAGAGAAAAGGGGATACTATAGGCAAAAGGTATAGGTGAGTGGACTTCTAGTGTCTTCTTTATGCAACTTTGGACTAGTTTGAAATTACTTAAAAATAATAAGTGAATAAAACAACTTTATTGAATAAGATCGTAATCCAAGTTACTTGAAAGGTAAAAATGACACAAGGCTTTAAAAAAGGAGGGGGGACTCAAAATGAACCATAAGTCAATACCATGCTTCCACTGAGTCATCTCTTACCTTGTTCGTGCCCACCAAGATCGAAAGTTGTAAAAGTCATTCCAGCAATTGTCAGCTCTTCTGATGCTGAAAAATTATTTAAAAAAAAAAAGGAAAGAAGTAAACTTCTCAATCCAGCAAGGTCCAACTATTAGTACTGTAAGCCAGTATCAATTCAAATATTAGTAAAGCTTTCACATCTTATAAAGAAAGGAATACAAAAAGCTGGACATGGTAGCACAAACCTGCTACTCAGGAAGCTGACATGGGAGGACTGCCTGAGCTCAGGAGTTTGAGACCAGCATGGGCAACGTAGCAAGGATATAAAGTGAAAATGTTTTTAAACTATTCTACAAGCCTGAAGTTTTTCTTCAAGGTGTTTTCTGCTCTTAAAAGTAGGTACTGGAGATGTGCTCAATTACAGGACCAGTGACAAAAGATGGCAACAAAGTTCCAGAGGTTTAGGTCTACGAATATCTGACCTGAGTGTGTCCTGCAGGGGACTTTTTCAAGTGTGCTGGCTTTTGAGACCTCAGTTAATAAAAGAATTACATCAACTGGGGATTCATCCTTCCCACCTGACACTGACTTTGAAAGATCAAAAGGTTGCTTGGTTATTTTCAAACCTACTCGGATGTAGTGTTGGAACATGCTGGCCCAATCTGTCATCTTTGAGCATGTGAAGAAGAGTGGTTTTGCCTGCGTTATCCAAACCCAAGAATACAAGTTTTCCAGATTTCTTGTACAGTCCTAAAAGAGAAAAAAATTGTTAACATATTTGCTCTCTAAACACCAAAGGCTGCTTGTATTTAAATTATTGAAAGAAATGCACAAAGTTTGAAACTATATTTCGGGGAAATGGCTTTACCTAGGAACTGGAGCACACTGCTGAAGCCATTGTAGATCCACTCAAAGATGAAAGACATTATTAACGCTTACTGCCTGTAAAAAACATGAAAGTAGCAAATATTAGCCTTTTAAATGACAGGACAGTTCTGGAGAAGTTAACTTTTATTCCCTGATCCTGATGCACATGTACAGTCCCATATTTTTGGGCATAAGAAAGCAAAGACGATCCTTCCCTCTTAAGACTTACAGATTTTGTGACCAGGAAGGAAGCCTCTAGAATTCTCATATCTGCACAAATGTCTAATACTTTTCAACGTAGGATACCCAGAGAATTAGTGAAGAATTGAAGATATATAGGCATATCTCATTTTATTACACTTTGCAGATATTGTCTTGTCTTGTTTTACATATTGAAGGTTTGTGGCAACCCTGCAGTGAATAAATCTTTTCAGTGTCATTTTCCAATAATACATGTTCACTTTATGTCTCTGTGTCACATTTTGGTAATTTTCACAATATCTGAAACTTTCTCAATACTCTTATATGAGGGGAGACGCAGAAAAACCTGAAATTTATTTTAAAATTGTGTATTTATTCTTACTTGTTTAAACTTCAGTCACCTTCAAAGTACTCTCCATTTGATGCAATACACCTACTGAGACACTTTTCCACTGCTCACAACAGTTTTTTGAACTTGTCAATTTTGATACCTTTTAGTGCCTCTGTCATTTTTTTGTTTCACCTCTCAAAATGCTTCCCTTTGAGAACTTTTTTAATCCAGGAAAACAAAAAAGTTGCTGGGACAAGATTGGGTGGGGCACAAAGGTCATGCCGTTTTGGGTCAAAAACTGCTGAACACTCAGCACAGTGTGGGCAGTGGCGTTCATAAATCACCATCATGAAAGGGGCAAACACACTGAAAGAATCTCCAAAAAAAATTCACTGAAGCCAAACGCAGCCTCTCACAACAACACTAGCTGGTACACTGATGCTGATGGGTTCCTAGAACACTTTTCCAGAGGAGGACGCCTGTACTACAAAGGGGCCCACCCACCAAAAGATAATTCTGGTTTTGGGGAATATCCCTGGTATGTGTCATGGTGATCTGTGATCAGGGATCTTTGATGTTACTATTATAATTGTTTTGGTGTGCCCTGAACCTTGCGCATAGAAGACTGCAAATTTAATTGACCGACCTTTCCCATCTCTTCCTCTCCTGGGTCTCCCTATTCCCTGAGACACAACAATACCGAAATTAGGCCAATTAATAACTTTAAAATGGCCTCTAAGTGGTCAAGTGAAAGAAGAGATGCATGTCTTTCATTTGAAATCAAAAGCAAGAAATGATTCCGTTTAGTGAGGAAGGCACACTGAAAGCCAAGACAGGCTGAAAGCCAGGCGTCATGTACCAAACAGTCAAACTATAAATGCAAAGGAAAAGTTACTGAAGGAAATTAAAACTGCTATTCCAGTAAACATATGAATGATAAGAAAGTGAAACATTACTGCTAATATGGAGAAAATATGACAGGTCTGGTTAGAAGATCAAAATAGCCACAACATTCCTTTAAGCCAAAACCTAATCCAGAGCAAGGCCCTAACGCTCTTCAATTAAATGAATGTTGAGAGAGGAGAAAAAGCTGCAGGAGAAAAGTCTGAAGCTAGCAGAGGATGGTTCATAAGATTTAAGGAAAGAAGCCATTTCCATACCATAAAAGTGCAAGGTAAAAAGGCAAGTGCTGATGTAGAAGCTGCAGCAAGTTATCCAGAAAATCTAGATAAGATCATTAATGAAAGTGACTACACTAAACAACAGATTTTCAATGTAGACAAAACAGCCTTCTATTAGAAGATGTCATCTAGGACTTTCACAGCTAAAGAGAAGTAAATGTCTGACTTCACAGTATTGTTTTGTTTTTTGAGTTGGGGGTCTTACTCTCTTGCCCAGACCAGAGTGCAGTGGAACGATCATAGCTCACAGCAGCCTTGACTTCCTGGCTCAGGCACTTCTTCTTCCTCAGCCTCTGGAGAAACCAGGACTATAGGCATGTACCACCACATCCAGGCAATTTTAAAAATTTTTTTGTAGAGACAAGTAGCTGGGACTACAGGGACACTATCACAACCAGCTAATTTTTTGATTTTTTTGTAGAGACAAGGTCTCACTCTGTTGCCCACGCTGGTCTCAAACTCCTGGGCTCAAGCAATCCTCTCATCTTGGCCTCCCAAAGTGCTGAGATTACAAGCATGAGCCACTGCACCTGGCCTCTGGCTTCAAAGTTTCAAAGGACAAGCTGACTTCTCTTTTTAGGGGGGCTAATGGTGACTTCAAGTTGAAGCCAATATCCATTTACTATTCCAAAAATCCTAAAACCCTTAAGAATTATTCTAAGTCTAATCAGCCTATAGCACATCAGTCTACAGCATGGTTTACTAAACATTTTAAACCCACTGTTGAGACCTATTGCTCAGGAAAAAAGATCCCTTCCAAAATATTACTGTTAACTGACAATGCACCTGGTCACCCTGGAGCTCTGGTGGAGATATATAAGGAGATCAATGGTGTTTTCATGCCTGCTAACAATACCTATACTGCAGCCCATGGATAAAGGAGTAACTTCAACTTTTATTTAAATAAGTAGATTTAATTAGGATGTAGCTGCCATACCTAGTGAATACTCTGATGGATCTGGTCAAAGTAAACTGAAAATCTTCTGGAAAGAATTCACCCTACTAGATGCCATTAAGAACATTCATGATTCACGGGAGGAGGCCAAAATATCAACATTAACAGGAGTTTTGTGCCAGTACTTTGGAAAATCAAGAAGGGAGGATTGCTTGAGGCCAGAAGTTCAAAACCAGCCTGGGCAACACAGCAAGACCCCAACTCTAAAAAAAAAAAAAAAAATTAGCCAGGCTCAGTGGCTCAGCCTGTAATCCCGCGCCTTTGGGAGACTGAGGTGAGTGAATTGCCTGAACCTGCGGGTTCAAGACCCACCTGGGCAACTTGGTGAGACCTCATCTCTACAATAAATCAAAAAAATTAGCTGGGCGTGGTAGTGCGTGCTCGTAGTTCCAGTTACTTGGAAGGTTGAGACGGAAGGATCGCCGGAGCCCAGCAGGTCGAGGCTGCGGTGGCCGGGACCGGCCACTGCACTCCAGTCTGGGTGACAGAGTGAAACTCCAACTCAAAAAAAAAAAAAATAGTTGTAATTAAATAATTTTTTTAAAAATTAACACATTAGCCAGGTGTGGTGGCACATGCTTGTAGTTCAGCTTCTCAAGAGGCTGAAGCGGGAGGATCCCTTAAGCCCGGGAGTTTGAGGCTACAGTGAGCTATGACTGTATCATTGCTTGCACTCACTCCAACTTAGGTGACAGAGTGAGACCCTGCCTCTAAACAAAATAAAACAATAACAAAAAACAGGCATTTGGAAGAATCTGCTCATGGATGACTTTGAGGGGTTCAGACTTCAGTGGAGGAAGAAACTGTAATGGTAGAAACAGCAAGAAAATTAGAATTAGAAGTGGAGCCTGAAGATGTGACTGAATTACTATAATCTCATGATCAAACTTTAATGGATGAAGAGTTGCTTCTTAGAGAAGAGAGAGAAACTGGTTTCTTGAGGTGGCATCTATTCTGGTGAAGATTCTTTGAGCACTGTTGAAATGGCAACAACGCATTTAGAATACTGCACAAATTTACTTGATAAAGGAGCAGCAGGGTTTGAAAGGACTACTCTGGGTAAAATGCTATCAGACAGCAACACAAACTACAGAGAAATGTTTTGTGAAAAGGGGAGCCAATCAATGCAGCAAACTTCATTGTTGTCTTATTTTAAGAAATTGCCAGAGTTAACCAACCCTCAGCAACCACCAACCTAATCAGTTAGCAACCACCAACACAGAGGCAGGACCCTCCACCAGCAAAAAGATGACTTTCTGAAGGCTCAGATGATTATTAGAAATTTTTTAGCATGAAGTATTTTGTTTTTTGGAGTGGTCTCACTCTGTCACCCAGGCTGGAGTGCAGTGCAGTGGCACACTCATGGCCATCACAGCCTCGAACCGCTGGGTTCAGGTGATCCCTCTGCCTCAGTCTTCCAAGTAGCTGGAACTACAGGTGTACACTTACCATGCCCGGTTAATTTTTTGATTGATTGTAGAAACAAGGTCTTGCCAAGTTGCCCAGGATGGTCTCGAACCCCTGGACTCACACAATCCTCTCACCTCCGCCTCCCAAAATGTTGGAATTACAGGCATGAGCCACCACACCCAGCTAAAGTATTTTTTAAATTAAGGTATGTACATGTTTTTCAAGATAATGCTTTTGTACACCTAACAGACCACAGTATAAAGTAAACATAACTTTTTATGTGCACTGGGAAACCAAAATATTCGTGTGACTCACTTTATTATGGTATTTACTTTATTGTGGTAGTCTGGAACTGAACTCACAATATCTCCGAGGTATGCCTGTACTTTCTTTTACTGTGTGACTCATTCCTCCAGGCAGCAGCTCACTCACACTCCCTACAGATACACCACTGCTGTCCACCAGTCAGCAACACCTCTAGAAAATCAGTCTCATCAATCATGTGGATCAGTTTCATCAATAATCTGGACCAAAATGCTGTATAGATGCTCTCGGTAGAAAATGAAAACGAAAAGCATATTGACCTGAATGGAAAGCATATTAACCTATCTTTATAAACAGCTCTAAAACCAAAGTCATCCAAAATCCTACTGGCTGGCACAATTTGCCCTGCTCCATTTACCAGTGCTGTTTTTTCTTAAACAATATTTATTTTACCCCTTTGGCAGATATGTATCTCAACTTATAAAAAGAGATAACACTATCTTAGAGAACCATGCAGGGATAAGAAGAGAATCATTTCATTATGCAAATAATCAAACCCAACATACTTTACAAATATGAATTTTCTTAAAAGGACTTGATCAGAATATAGCAATAGTTTCCTAAGTAAGTGCATATCTTAATTAGTACTGAAATTAATATGACTTTTTGTTTTGTTCCCCACAGGACTAGATAAAACAAATAATGATAAGCAAAAGGAACTCTGAGTGATGCTAAGAGGGGAGGATAAAGATTTCAGTGGGTCTTCAGGTTTCCTAGCATTTCCTAGTCACACTGAATTTTTGCCTCAACAGCTCAGATACAGTACAGGAAAAAGGAAGATCCCCGCTTTTACTTCTCAGCGTCAGCAGGAACATTTAGATACAAGACATTGTACTAGATGGGTTCAAATGCAATCAAACAAAACTTTCAAGAACAGGAACCAGTAAAAGGGCCACCCACAAAAATCCCCCTGTATTCATTCAAAGAATGCTAGAATGAAGAGTAAACTGAAAAACAGAGACAGGTTTTACTTTTTTTATCCAATTAATAATTGATTTCATTAGGCCCATGGCCTGACCTATACATTTTATGACCCACTTAAGGCTTACTTTTCATGGCTCTTGCCATACAGAACCAAATAAAGCTTGGAACTTTGGGTGGAAGTACATACGAAGCTTTTATGAAAAGATACTGATGTTTTTTGGTTTGTTTTTGGTTTTTGCCCTGAAAGTGGCATTTAAATATATTTTGTCAGAAAGACAGGTGGCATTCAACACATTAAATAATAGTTTTGCCTGGAAACTTAGGTTGCACTTTAAGAAGTCCAATAACGTAAACACATTTATAAGGCTCCTGTGCTTACATTCCCATTTGTTGTAAATACATAAAAGAACAATGTGCCTTTCCTCTGCAACTCCCCCAAACCAGACATCCTTTCCTACTTTTCTCAATCTACCACTTGAAGAAGCACAGCTTACCTTTCGAGAGCACCTATTATTAGGGTCACTTTCACTTTGATCACTCCTTTACAACCCAACACTTCTATACACGTGTACTACACTGGTTTGCAGTCAATACTTTATAGACTCTTTTTAAAATTTTACATCACTTTAGAAGCACACCCAACCAGATTAATTCTGCAAAAGTGAGAGGGAAAAATCTCACACTTTAAATAATTTTCATGGCAATTGAACTACTTTAATTTATCAATTTATTTTCCCTTAACACCTCTACTTTAAAAGTCCTTTAATTCTTCCCTCCAGTCGGGCTTGGTGGCTCAGCCTGTAATCCCGCGCTTTGGGAGCCCTTTGGATCGAGACCCCCCTGGGCAACTTGGCGAGACCTCATCTCTACAATAAATCAAAAAATTAGACGGGCGTGGTAGCGCGCGCCTGTAGTTCCGGCTACTTGGAAGGCTGAGACGGAAGGATCGCCGGAGCCCAGCAGGTTGAGGCTGCGGTGGCCGGGAGGGGCCACTGCACTCCAGTCTGGGCGACAGAGTGAAAACAAAAAAAAAATTCTTCCCTCCAAAGTGATCTATGGAGAGTGACTGAAGAAATTCTTCAAGTGAGGTTAAAAATAGCAAAAATCCTTACTAGTCCCAAAGAATTGGGTTGTATTGCTACCCAAAATTAAAAAGATGGCTTTGATAGTTCCTCTCTCCTTGAGATCTTAGGATCTGTACTAACTCATCAGTAATTTTACAATTTATACAGTACCTGCACATCCTCACACCAATTCTACCAAGCAGGCATCACTGGCCTCATTTAATAAGATGAAGAGCCGATACTCCTAGGTTTGCTGACTTGTCCAAGACTGCTCAGCTGAAAAAGTAACAGTGCCAGGACTCAAATCCTCATCTTTTAACACCAAAGCCTAAGCTCTTTCTGTTAGTAGCATATAAAATACAAATACAAATCACAAAATTGCTGGGGCGGGATGACCACAAAATTTCCTGCAAGTTTCGTTACTCTAAAATTCAAGGCTCTAAACTATCAACAAAACACTGTTAATATAAAAACATAAAAACTTGCAAATTTCAGGACTAACTGATTCAAACAAACAAAAGAAAGAGCACCAATCTGACCATTAGCCAGTTAAAACATCAGTTTTTATACACACTGAGAGCAACTATAAGACACCAGGCCAGACAGATCGGGGGTAGCAGGCAGCTGGCTTTTGTCAACCCCATAGCAAATCTCCCTAAGCCCCTGCCACACCTGAAGCAGATAGAATCAGGATAAAGATGAAAAAACATGAGAATAGGAGAACACTAACAGACAATTTAGTGCCGACCCTCACCCATGTGCTGTTAACACCTCGACTAGGATCGTGAAGAAAACACGAATCTGTCAAACTGCACTTGAGGCAATTTTTCCACGAAAAGATGAGACAGAGGGAAAGAAAGAGGTAGGAGAAAGCATGGGGCTCGACCCAGGACAGACATCCGATGAGAACCGAGAACTGATGTGGAGGGGAGCCTTGGACTAGGAGTCTGCGGACCAGGTTCACGCGCTCACACCTGCTAACTGTGGGGCCTCTCGAGTCTCAGCCCCTGAGTCTGTAAAATAGGGATAATAAAGGGCTTCCCATGCCTCACCCAGACTGTGGGGCTCATCCGAGACAGAGGGCATGAAGGCGTTTCAGAAACCGAGCGCACAGTACCAACAAGGAAATTGTCACCCAGCCCAGCTGCTCCAAGACTCCGAGCGGAAAGCAGGTGGACCCAGACCCCAGAAGCCAGCCAGACACGAAGCAGACCCGGCCGAGTCGGCCCGTCCCCGCCCAGAACCAGCCCCGCGGCCCCACAGAATCGCCTGCGTGTCACTCCCCCCCCCAGCTCCGCCGCGGCCGGCCTCCGCCCGGACCTCCCAGCCGACCTCTCACAGCCCCTCAGACCCCAGCTCCCTTCTCCGACACGAGCCTCGACTCACGGCCTGAGGGGTTCCTCCGGCGGCGGCTGGCGGCTTGGACCCTCCTTTAGAGAACACAAACCAGCAACACCCGGGACCGCCAGCTACTCGCCGGATGTACGTCACGCCCCTCCCCCGGGACTTCCGGGCGCGTGCTTGTCCCCGCCCCTTGGTCAACGTCACGCCGCTCTGCTTTGGTACCTTCCTACCCGCGACTCGGTCCGCGGAGGGGCGGGCGTAAGACGTGACGTGACGTGCTCGGGGGCGGGCCCCGACTTGGCTCCGCCTGCTCGCGCACGGCTTGCTGGCCGCGCGAGACGTGGCAATACCGAGACCCGGCCGGCGCGCGGGGTGGGTGCTGGAGTCTTGACAACCTTGGGTGCTCGGGATTGCGTCTTCCAATCCCTCTGAGTTCCCAGGGGCACCGGGCAAATCAGAAGTGGCGACCGACGGTTAGGTAGGTCCTGGGAAAGAAGATTTGATCTTGGAACCCTCGGCCTAAGGTGCATCCCACCAAGTTTTTGCTTTAAGCCACATTTTCCCTGTCCTGGGGTAGCCTGTGTTTTAGAAGAACTCCTATTAGTCATTGCGCACGTATGCCAGGCAGTGCACTGGGTATTTTGCATGCTTCGTCTCATGTAACCCTAGTTACAACCCTGTAAAGCAGATACTGTTACTATCCCCATCTACAGATGAGAGAACTGAAGTTCAGAATAATCTAGTAACCAAACCCAGGTTCGTACAGCTGAGTTCAAAGGAACGTGTTGTCCCCCACTATGATTCGCATGCATTTTCTCATTTAATTCTGCGGATAGTCCTATAAGAGTGGTATTATTACTCCCATTTTGCAGATGAGAAAACAGTCAAATGGAAAGATGAAGATTTTAATTTAACATAATTCCAATAAAAGTACTACTAGTCGTTTTTTTTTAACTACCCTATTCCTAAAATTCATTTGGAAAAATAAGATTAGCCTGGAAACAAACAGGATCTGAAAAAGAATGAGGAATGGGGAACTAGCACTATCAGATATTAAAACATTATAGAGCTTCAGTAATTAAAATTGGTACACAAAAAGCCCAACAAACCAATGGAAAAGAACAAAGCACAGTAGTAGATCTAAGTACATGCAGAAATAAAACCGAAGTAGCACTTGGCACTCCAGCAATACTCTCGGAGATCTGGGTGGGCGAGCTCACCACCTTCTCCCCTCCTTTCATCCTGGGATCTTTGGCATTTAATTTGAATCCTACTTAGACACGGAAAGGGGTCAGGCCATATTCTGAGTCTAAACCAGGGGACTGTGTCCTTGGGACTTGGAACCCCAAAGTGTGCATCATGGAGACACGGGGTTGCCCCAGTATGAGCTAACACTTCGGATCACTAGCTCTGGTAGGGGCCTGGATGCACAAAATGGGAGGGTCTCAACCACAGGTGGGCTTGGAGGGTTTGGAAGGAAGGAGGGAGCATGCAGGCAAATTATCAGGAAAGCTGCAAACTCTACTTACCAACTGGGCAGGCTTGAGCAAATTGACAAATACCCCAGACCACAGAGTACCCACCTGTAAAATGGGTGAGGCAGACATTGTTGTACACATAAAGTGATTTTTCCAGAGTATATTTTCTTTTCCCTTTTTTTTCTTTTTTTCTGAGTAGGAGTCTCACTGTTACTAGGCTAGAGTAGAGTGGCACTCTTACGGTCACTGCAGCCTCAACCTGCTGGGCTCAAGTGATCCTTCACCTCAGCCTTCCCAGTAGCTGGAACCACGGGCGCACGCCACCATACCTGGCTAATTTTTTTTATTTATTGTAGAGTCAAGGTCTCACCAAGTTGCCCAGGCTAGTCTCAAATCCCTGGACTCAAGCAATACCCCCCAGCTCCCAAAGTGCTGGGATTGCAGACATTAGCCACTGCACCTGGCTTAGAGCCTGTTTTCAATAAATATTTTTATTAAGTGTTTTTTTGTTTTTTTTGAGCTAGAGTCTCACTCTATTGCCCAGGCTAGAGTGTCACGGCACACTCACAGCCACCCCAGCATCGACCTGCTGGGCTTCGGCAATCTTTCTGCCTCAGCCTTCCAAGCAGCCAGAACTACAGGCGCAGGCTACCATACCCAGCTAATTTTTTATTTATTGTAGAGATGAGGTCTCACCAAGTTGCCTGGGCTCACCTCGGCCTCCCAGAGTGCTGGGATTACATGCCGAGCCACCAAGCCCGGCCTTCTATTAAGTGTATTTAAATACATAAATAATAAAAGGATTGAGACAATTGGCTAGCCAAAAAAACCCACAAGTTGAATCCACAACTGACTGACTTCTCCAAATAAGTTCCAAAGACTTGTGTATTCTGAACTGATATCTTAAAAGTATTAGAAAAATAGAAGAAAGCATAGATTCTTATAATCTTGGAATGGAGAAGACCATTCTGGGTATCATTGAAAATCCAGAAACCAAAAAAGGTGGACAGATTCAACTACATAAGAAACTTATATGCAAAAACAACAGTGACACTGTAGGCAAATTCACTACACAAGTAACAAGTTGAAAAAATATTTAATCACATCACAGACAAGTAAGAAGTATGAAAAAGACTAATAACACAATAGCTAAATAGGCAAAGGATAAGAACAGATAACTCATAGGAACTAAAAATAGCTCTTAAGCATAATAAAATAATAATAGAAATATAGATACTATGGAACACAGAGATATTACAGAATACATAAATAAAGAAAATATATGTATTTCTATCTCTATACATCTGCATCTAGGTATATCTATATTGACAGATTTTAAAAATAATGAAAAATAAATGTAAAACTCACTGAGATACCATTTTCACCCATCAGGTTGGCAAAAGTTCACCAGTTGTCAGGTATGGTGGCTCACGCCTGTAATTCCAGCACTTTGGGAGGTGGAGGTGAGAGAATTGCCTGAGCTCAAGGGTTCAAGACCCTCCTGGGCAACTTGGCGAGACTTCATCTCTACAATGAATCAAAAAAATTAACTGGGTGTGGTAGCACACGCCTGTAGTTCCAGCTACTTGGAAGGCTGAGTTGGAAGGATTGCCGGAGCCCAGCAGGTCGAGGCTGCAGTGGCCGGGAGCATGCCACTGCACTCCAGTCTGGGCGACAGAGTGAGACTCCAACTCAAAAAAAAAAAAAAAAAAAAACATAGTTCAAACAAAGGCAGCCAGTGCCTCTGCTTGAAAGCAGTGCAAAAATGAAAGAGCTTCATGAAGAATTGTCTCTTAACGGGGAAAATCTTTAGAGCCTTGTAGGGCACCGTGAAGACTTCAGTTTTATTTTGAGTGATCTTTCCTTTTGAGAGTCAATGAATGGTTTGTGCCAATGGAGCATTCTAAGACCAAACAACTTGTCAGTCTTAGAGGGACTAACCGGACTAGAAGAGGAAGATGTTCACAGTGCAGCTTTAAACTCGTCTCCCAATCCCAGGTCATACTTCCTGTTCTGCATGTTAATATGTTTTAAATCCTAATGTGTTGTGAACTGTCATAATTACATGGCTCTGGTTTTTCATTTTCCCAAGCCAAGTTGTATCCAGCTTTATTTATTAAAGTCCTGATTTTAATCCTGATTGTGTTGTGAACTGTCACAATTACGTGACTCTGATTTTTTATTTTCCCAAGCCAAGTTGTATCCAGCTTTATTTATTTATTTTGTATCCAGCTTTATCAAAGATACTTTTCATAAATAGTCATTGTTTTTCAGGCAGACATGAACAGATAGTTGTTAGCAACAACTTTCAATCTCTCTTCTTCAATGGCCTAACCAAATCAGAAAACCACTATGAGAAAACCCAACCACATCTTCATTCAATGCTCTGAACAGAAAATTTAATGTGAGGGTTGTCATTTCACATTCAGTATGTTGCTTAACAACTCCATGAGCTGACCCTAATTTTCAAGAGTTGAAATGAAAATGACAGAATTATCATTGTGAAGATTCACAGTCTAAAAAATGGAACTGCTGCTCTTTTGAGGGATGCCATCTCAATGGTGCCATGGAAAAGTTCAGATTGCCTGACATGCTGGTAACTAACTAGGGCGGGAAGGGTCAGGTCACAGCAGGTCTCGGGCTTAAGTTCCAAAACGGGAACTTTAATTGTTAGGGAGCTTTGGTTAATTTCATGTCCTAGGTACAGCCAGTACCCCAAAAGTCCCTGGAGTTCTGCCATTAAAATATAGTTTAAGGTAGTTACATAGAGACAAGAAAAAAATCATTATACAGTAGAGTTACCTTGATTAGGTTACTAACAGAATATAAGAACAAACTATAAAAATGTCAAAGCGTAACATTTGATTTCAGTTAACAAAGCATACAATCACATGGAACTTACGGCAAAGGAGTTCTGTAACGGTCAGCAGGCAATGGTCAGTATAACCTGCCCAAAGGAGACAAAGCTGGGGGTCCGTGGTCATGGGAACGTTACTGTAATTACACGTAGACATTAATTCTTAGGTCAGGCAGGTAACTAAGATAAAAGTTTTAAACAAAATGGAATAAGCTGGTTAATATTATTTTGCTAGCAATTTAATTTTATTAACTGATTTAGCTCATTTCAGTGGTGTGTGCCTGTAGTTCCAGGTACTTGGAAGGCTGAGGCGGAAGAATCACCTGAGCCCAGCAGGTCTAAGCTGTGGTGGCCATGAGCATACCACTGCACTCCAGCCTGGGTGGCAGAGTGAGACTCCTACTCAAAATAAATAAAAAAATAAAACCCAGACAATAAAATATTTCGGTGAGAATGTAGAAAAATTGGAACTCTGTGCACTGTTGGTAGGCGTGTAAAACAGTCCTATGGAAAACAGGATGAGATTGCTCAGAATACTGAACTAGAACGACCATAAAATCCAGTGATTCTACTTCAGAGTTTATACCCCAAAGATCTGAAAGCAATCTTAAAGAGATACTGGTACATCCATGTTCACAGCAGCATTATTCACAATAGCCAAAAGGTGGAAGTAACCTAAGTGTCCATTGATGGAGGAATGGATAAACAAAATGTGGTACGTACGTACAATGGGATATCATTTTCACCTTTAAAATGAAGGAACACCAGGCACAGTGGCTCAAGTCTGTAATCCCAGCACTTTGGGAGGCTGAGGCGAGAGGATTGCCTGAGCCCACGGATTCAAGACCAGCCGGGGCAACTTGGCAAGAACTCGTCTCTACAATACATAAAAAATTAGGCAGGCATGGTAGCACATGCCTATAGTTCCAGCTACTTGGAAGGGTGAGGTGGAAGGATTGCTGGAGCCCCGCAGGTCAAGGCTGCAGTGGTCATGAGCATGCCACTGCACTCCAGCCTTGGTGATAGAGTGAGACTCAGACCAAAAAAAGGAAGGAAATTCTGACACATGCTAGCACACAGATGAACCTTGAGAACATTATGCTAAGTGAAATAAGTCAGTCACAAAAAGACAAACACTGTATGTTTCCACTTATATGAAGTATCTAAAGTAGTCATATTTATAAACAGAAAGTAGAATGGTGGTTACCAGGGGCTGGGAGAAGAAGGGGATGAGGAGTTATTGTGTAATGGGTATAAAGCATTTCATGATGAACAGAGTTCTGGAAATTGGTTACACAAGAGTTGAATGTACTTAACACCACTGAACAGTACACTTACAAATAGTTAAGATGCTAAATTTTGGCTAGATGTGGTGGTTCGTGCCTGTAATCATGGAACTTTGGGAGGCCAAGTCAGGAGGATCACTTGAGGCCAGGACTTTGAGACCATCCTGGGCAACATTGTGAGACACTGTCTCTACAAAAAATAAAAATAAAACACATTTTTAAAGATGGTAAATTTTATGTTATGTGTATTTTTACCACAATGAAATTTTTTTTAATGTACACATTCACTTGGTATCTCCAACACCTTCAGCTTTCTGTGCCTGCTCTGGTTTGGCATCCATTTCTGTGGGGCTGTTCCCAGTCTTACCAGCATCAGCTTTCTCCTTTTCCTCTTCAGATTCCCTTCTCTCCCTTCTTTGCAGGGGCCTCTTACTTGGGTCCTGGCTTTAGAGGAGCAGTAGTAGTGGATAACCTTGAAGATCTTCTCTGTGTTCGCCCTTCACCTTGGCTTTGTCTCCATAGTACCGCTTTCAGCCTTCCTCCTGGGTTTGGTGGTAGTAGGTGCTGGATGCGAGGATGCAGCCAGACCTGGATTTGGTCGGTCCAGAGCTTGCTCTCGCCTCTTCATACTTCTCTGCTTTTTAATGTGTGTGTGAAATTCAGCAATTGGGTAAGTGTAAACCTTAAAAAATATTCAAATGTAGACACTTAAAATATTTAAAGTTCTCCATGGCTTTCAGGCCCCTGTTTTGGCATGTCTCTAATTTGACAAATATTTGACATATTATGAAATGTAAGTATCCCAACACTCTCTGACCTCGGAGAGTCTCAGCTTGAGAAAGCCAGGATGCTGGCCCCTCTTCTGGGCCCTGGAACCATCTCCACATGCTCTCACATCAGGCCCAAAGAGCAGCAAAGAGGTCCTTAATGTCCTACTCCCCAGAAACATCACTGTTTTCTTAATTCCCCACCCACTTCCTTTGATACACTGCGTCTGAATGGAACCTCAAGATTGTTCAGGCCAAAACTCTTGCTGACAGTAGGCTGCCACCCCGGAAATGAAAGGGACTTGCCCAAAGCCACATGGCATGACTTCCTGAAGCCAGAATTATATCCAAGTCACTTCACCCAAGCCCCCAACTCCCTCCCTGCCCAGGCAGTCTTTCCATTCTCTTCTTTTTTTGTTTTTTTTTTTGAGTTGACGTCTCACTGGAGTGCAGTGGCCGCTCCCAGTCACAGCAGCCTCGACCTGCTGGGCTCCGGCTATCCTTCCGCCTCAGCCTTCTGAGTAGTCGGAATTACAGACGCGCGCTACCACGCCCCGCTAAGATTTTGATTTATTGTAGAGATGAGGTCTCACCTGCCCAGGCGGGTCTCGAACCCGCGGGCTCAGGCAATCCACTCACCTCAGCCTCCCAAAGGCGCGGGATTACAAGCTGAGCCACCGAACCTGGCTCCATTCTCTTCCTTAATCTAGGTCTGACCTACTTCCATACCTCTGGAAAGTCCCCTTGCTTCTGGCCACTGAGCAGGGAGGGGCTCCTTTGCTGACTCCTTGGATTATCGTTAGGCAAGGATCATGGTATCACCTCATAGAGTTCAAGTGTTACATGGGATCATGCTTATGAAGTGCATAATATAGTGCTTGAGACACATGGGGGAACTCAGTGCACCTCCCTTTCCTTTATGGTGGGTGGGGATTCCTTCTTATACACCTCATGGGTCTTCTCTCCCTCACAGAACACAGTAGCAATTGAATTGGGGTTTCATTCACAGAGGGTTTTTCCAGGAATATTTCCTTCTTTAATTGGTTAAGAACAAGCTGGCCTCTAGGATTCCAGATAGGGTGACTGATTCATCCCGGTTTTCCCAGGACCAACTTTTTTTAAAACTGGAAATCCTGCATTATGGGAACTACTCAGTTCCTGCTCCTGAGTTAACTGGACTGCAGAAATTCTCCTGCCTAAGTACACCAGGTGACTCCTGCTGGTCTTCTTAAAGCAAAGCAAAAGTCAGAGAGCCTCACTTAGCTACCCTGGCGCCCAGGGAAAAATAATCTGTGATGGTAATAATGCCACTGCACAAGCAGAATCAGGAAGTGGGGGTGATCTATTTTGGTGCTAGTATAGTGGATGATTCGTATTCATCACATGATGTATAGATGTCTTAAAAGCCTAATTGTTGGACACTTAAAAGTGGTTAAGATGGTAAAAAAAAAAAAAGTTTGCCTATTGCAAACATTATAGGCCAAAAATACATGCAGATGAATTTGTTCACATTACAGGGTGAACCTAATACTTACAACATTGATAATAATGAGACAATAATAATGAGATTACTACGTTGATAACAATTCCTAATTAAAAAGCACTCATTGAGGTCCCCAGACAACTCAAGAAGTATTGAAGCAACAATAATAAAAATGTCTTTTCCTCAAATTGCAAGCGTTCAACTACCTCAGTGTATGCAAAAAATGAAGGAAAAAAACCCCTGGCTCCTTGGGGAGCTTTACAAAATTGCCAAATATCATGTGACACCTAGCTAGACTTAGTAGAATATTGAAATTGAACTTTCAACAAACTCCAATAATGTGCATGTTTTAGTTTATGAGTACTTGATGATGATATTTTGGTACATAACTATTTGCCTCCAGGAAGCAATGAAAGATACTATTTGCCTCTAAGAAACAGTGAGAGAAATTGCGTGTTTAGATTTGTTCATTCAATATTTGTGAAGCACATGCTATATGTGAGGACCTATGCTAGGCATGAGGAATACAGTAGCAAGTGAAAGAATTGGAGTCCCTGATCTCATGAAACTTACAGTCTAGCAGGACTTAAAGATCGTCTCCTAGTTTTTCAATGGCCCAATTGGAAGACTCACCCCTCAGAGGATCTTGAATGCTGCTCTGAGAGTCGCTACACTGCTTTGTACTCTCCCCATTGCCTCCTGTGGTAACACCCAAATACATTCTTGTGGAGTAGCTGAAAGGGTTGAAGGTATTCAAATGGCATGTCATACCATGTCTGCCCCGGTATTTATAGAGCAGTCATGCACTCAATAAACTCACCTGGATATTTTCTAATGAGAAGGGATATATGATCAAACAGCATTGCACCTCACAAGAATTCCATAAAATGCTTCTATAGTCATTACAGAAATATAACCATATTCTTTTCCAATTTTAAAAACTCATAGCACCACTCTGGGGCCTTCTTAAAGTCCAAGGTCTCCTTAGCAAGAGAGCACAAGGCCTTTCCTTGTCTGACCCTGCCTACCTTTCTTGCCTGCCCTTCTTCTATTCTCTGGCTTGCATCCAGCCTCCCCACTCTCTGGAACATACCACATGGCATGGATTAAGAATCTGTATTCGACAATTTTTTTAAAAATAGGTAAATCTACAAGTAATAACATGAGATCTCAAAATGTATATAAAGTATGATCCTATGCATCTTAAAAAACACTACATTGCATATTTATTTATTTATTTATTTATTTATTTATTTTTTTTTTTGAGTTGGAGTCTCACTCAGTCGCCCAGACTGGAGTGCAGTGACCGCTCCTGGCCACCACAGCCTCGAGCTGCTGGGTTCCGGCGATCCTTCCACCTCAGCCCTCCAAGTAGCTGGAACTACAGGCGCATGCTACCACGCCCGGCTAATTTTTGATTTATTGTAGAGATGAGGTCTCACCAAGTTGCCCAGGCGGGTCTCAAACCCGCGGGCTCAGGCAATCCACTCACCTCAGCCTCCCAAAGTGCTGGGATTACAGGCTGAGCCACCAAGCCCGGCTACATTGCATATTTATATGTACCCAAATACACATGTCTAAAGGCATAGAGAAAAATCCAGAAAGAATCTTACCAATCTGATAACAGCGATTAATTTTTTTTTTTTTTTTTTTGAGTTGGAGTCTCACTCTGTTACCCAGGCTGGAATGCAGTAGCACACTTACAGCCCCTGCAGCCTTGACCTGCTGAACTCAGGTTATCCTTCCACCTCAGCCTTCCAAATAGCTGGAACTCAAGGCATGCACCACCATGCCCAGCTAATATTTTGGTTTATTGTAGAGATGAGGTCTTGTCAAGTTGCCCAGGCAGTCTTGAACTCATGCGTTCAGGCAATCCTCTCACCTCGGCCTCCCAAAGTGCTGGGATTATAGACGTGAGCCTCTGTGCCCAGCCAACAGTGATTAATTTATAAGAAGGAAGTGGGACTGACAATAAGCAAGTTGGAATTTATTTGCATTTGCAAAATTTTTAACATAGTAAAAAGTAGTGTAATTTCAGCCAAGCAAGATAGTTCACACCTGTAATCCTAGCGTTTTGGGAGACCAAGGCAAGAGAATTGCTTGAGCCCAGGAGTTTGAGACCAGCCAAGGCAACACAGCAAGACTGCATCTTTATTAATTCAATAAATAAAAATAAAAATTAGTGTAATTTTAAAAACAAAACAGTGGCGAATACATACACAATGCACTTGTTAAAACCCAAGGAACATCACAGGACAAAGAGTGAGCTTTAGTATATGCAAATTTTAAAAATCCTCTAGCAATCAGGATTCTGGAATGAATGCAGAATGTGAAAAAACAATATACCTATATGTTGGGAGCCGGCCATGGAGGCCCACTGAGCGTTAGGGATCAGGGAGGGCCGTGGACCTCGAGACCGCTAGGACGTGTTCGAGAGCCGTAGACCCCATTTTCCTCCCCCTTTTGCCATGCAGCACAAGAATAACCTAAAGGAACTCTGCTAGCCTAAGCTGAAGGCTCTGTGACTGTGACAGGCATGGCTCACTCTAGAAACCCATTGTTCCTGTTTCCCATAAACTGCGGTATCGGCTTAGGTATTAGATATAATTCAAACTCAGGTCACATTTGGGAGCCTTTTATATGGTACAAGCATCTGTGTAAGATTTAAAAG